>NC_088413.1:22885010-22972510 GCF_034236695.1 Oncorhynchus nerka | reverse complement strand
ACCAGTATTAAATCAGTCAACCTGAGTGGCTTATTTAGAAATGTGGCATATTATAATGGCAGTATGGTCAAAACAAGGGTCATGTTCATTAGGTCACTCAATGGAAAAGGTTTTTTTTAAGTTTTGAAAAACGAGAATTTGCCTTTCTTACTGGACCAGGTAAGTCCAGGTAGTCCCCTCCCTGTTTCAATCCATTTCATTCACTAAGTTTCCCTGATGAACACACGACTCAGGTAACTGAGGTTAAACAGAGGTCAGAGGTCACCTACCTATGACTAGTGCCTCAGGGTCTGGCTCAGCTGTGGCCTCCTGCAGCCGGTGGAGCAGCGCGGCCGACACCTCACACACTGTCTCCATGTTAGTAAACAGACGATCCACGTCCACCACCTGGAGACACACACAGAGAGAGACCTTTAAGACACATAGCCAGTCATCCATACACTTCAACGTTCTGGAACAACCCTATAGCCTATGTTAGCCTGGCATGATCTCCTCCAAGTGTAGATATCCCTATTGAGGCAGTGGCTATCTTGGTATCCTGATATTCGCTACACTGGTGTCAGAAGTGGGCTGTGTGCAGTTCAAACACCATGCATCGTCTTTTGAAAATCACTCCATAGACCAACTCTGTCTGAATAACGAACAATACAACATTCACTACCAAGCAAGGTAACACAAGGTAACCACCAATCTGTATCTCTGTAAGCAGATGATATCACCCACTGAGTACTCTGTCTGCTTCCTCCTTACCTGTCTGTCTCTGAGGGGCTTGACCACCTCTCTGATGCAGAGCTCCAGGTCGGTGAGGAAGTCCCTCTCCGTCTGCACCAGCTCCTGGATGACCTTTGACCTGCGGCTCATCTTCCTCAGGCGGACCTCCGCGGGGTCGAGGGCCGGGGAAGCCAGGATCGACGACAGGGGGGACAGGGGCGCCATTTTCTCTTAAGATAGGCACAGGGATAAGTTTAGGATGTGTATTGGATGGCAAGGTTTTATTCTATGCAGAATATACCCACTGGGCACAGAAGTCAATTGAATGTCTAGTCTATGTTGCTTCAATGTAATTTCATTGAAATGATGTGGAAACAACGTTGATTCAACCAATGTGTGCCCATTGGATAGTCTCTGTCTGAGCAGATAATGTACAAAATATGACACAACACAATAACATGTTGAGATATGACATGATCATTGACACAATAAACGTGTTAACTACACATCATATATCTACACATCAATTAAAATGTGAGATCTGTTTAAAAAGGGGCCGTATCAAAAGATCTATTCCTGCATTCACTGGCAAAGTAAAGAGAGAGCACACATGTACAAGAGCCCTCTTCATGAAGTTCTATTTACATACATGGGCATGGTATGCAATGCATGAGAAAACATCCATCTCTCCCAACACCGTCGCCTGACTTCAACCCTCCCAACCCTCCCAACCCTCTGCCAGTGTTTCACGCTGATCTAATTGCTTTGACTGAACACCGACCAGCCCCCATTAGCATGCCTGTCAGGTTCTTCTCCTCTTTTTTCATCCTTTCTCTTTTCTCTCTTTTTTTATCGCCCTGCTCCCCCTAATCAGTCCCTAGCTGGCAGTGCTTTGCATGGCGGGTGAGGAGAGAGTGTGTGTGTGTGTGTGTGTGTGTGTGTGTGTGTGTGTGTGTGTGTGTGTGTGTGTGTGTGTGTGTGTGTGTGTGTGTGAAGCGTGTGTTCAGGGAAGGGAGATGTTTCCTTTCCGGGTCTGCTGCCTAATCGACCTCAACACACCACTTCCCCCTCTCCGGGAGAGAGATAGAGCGGGAGGGAGAGAGATAGAGAGGGAAGGAGAGAGATTGAGAGGGAGATTGAAAGGGAGAGAGAGATTGAGAGGGAGGAAGAGAGAGAGATTGAGAGGGAGGGAGGGAGGGAGGGAGGGAGGGAGGGAGGGAGGGAGGGAGGGAAGAGAAAAAGAGGGGAGAGAGAGAGGAAAAGAGAGAGTGTGTGTGGAAAGAGAGAGAGAGAGAAGAGAGATGGAGAGATAGAGAGAAAGAGAGCGACAGAGAGAGAGAGCGACAGAGAAAGAGACAGAGTGGAAGGAAGAAGAGAGAGCTGTGTCAGGTTACTGAACTAATTGTCTCGCTGATGTAATGCCACGGCGTGTGCAGGCATTCCATCTGCTCCAGCTGGGGGGGATGCACCTGACACACACACACGCGCGCACACACACACACACACACAGACACACACACACACACACACACACACACACACACACACACACACACACACACACACACACACACACACACACACACACACACACATGCGCGCACACACACACACGCCATCCCGCTACACAAACCAACCCCACCCCCAGCACACATCAAGACAGTCAACAAAAATCTGACGCACAAACACCCACACACCACACCACACTCATACATGCATATGCATACACATTACACACCCAGCACCCTCACAACACACCCCTCCCACCTCTTCCCCACTTCTCAGTCTCACACTCCTGCAGGTGCATTAATGTCAACACAACCCTGGTATTCACTTGTATACATGCAGTACTAAAACGGAACATTCAAAAGCTTTGACATTGGAGAGCTATTTGACCATTTTTCACAGAGAGGTGGAATGAGGATATGATGGTGTCATGTCCTTGGAAGGGCAGGAGAAAAGCCCTCTAAAGCTGCAAAAAGCTAAATCGCCACCTTCACCCCTCCTGGCTATCAGGTTTCAATGGCCCCTCCTAAAAAATATAATACTTTATAATTCTCCCTAAAAGAATGGTGGTCAATTACTATATTTTGGGGAGGCAGGTAGCCTAGTGGTTAGAGTGTTGGGTTCAATAATGTAAAATAAAAATTGTTGTAGCAATTAAAATGACTTGACATCACGTAAAAGAGAAGCATGTTAATGAATTAAAATAAGGTGTTCAAATTTAAATAAATGTGAATAAAACGTATGTCACATTACAACATAACATATTAAATACAATATAATGGCTATTCAAGAGACTCTGCTGCAAGTGAAAAGAAAGTGCAGATTCAGTGGCAGGGCTGAGTACCTTCTAGCCTAGCTCCCTGCCTGGGTAAGACCTGAGACATTCTAGCCTAGCTCCCTGCCTGGGTAAGACCTGAGACCTTCTAGCCTAGCTCCCTGCCTGGGTAAGACCTGAGACCTTCTAGCCTAGCTCCCTGCCTGGGTAAGACCTGAGACCTTCTAGCCTAGCTCCCTGCCTGGGTAAGATCTGAGACCTTCTAGCCTAGCTCCCTGCCTGGGTAAGACCTGAGACCTTCTAGCCTAGCTCCCTGCCTGGGTAAGACCTGAGACCTTCTAGCCTAGCTCCCTGCCTGGGTAAGACCTGAGACCTTCTAGCCTAGCTCCCTGCCTGGGTAAGACCTGAGACCTTCTAGCCTAGCTCCCTGCCTGGGTAAGACCTGAGACCTTCTAGCCTAGCTCCCTGCCTGGGTAAGACCTGAGACCTTCTAGCCTAGCTCACTGCCTGGGTAAGACCTGAGACCTTCTAGCCTAGCTCCCTGCCTGGGTAAGACCTGAGACCTTCTAGCCTAGCTCCCTGCCTGGTTAAGACCTGAGACCTTCTAGCCTAGCTCCCTGCCTGGGTAAGACCTGAGACCTTCTAGCCTAGCTCCCTGCCTGGGTAAGACCTGAGACCTTCTAGCCTAGCTCCCTGCCTGGGTAAGACCTGAGACCTTCTAGCCTAGCTCCCTGCCTGGGTAAGACCTGAGACCTTCTAGCCTAGCTCCCTGCCTGGGTAAGACCTAAGACCTTCTAGCCTAGCTCCCTGCCTGGGTAAGACCTGAGACCTCCTAGCCTAGCTCCCTGCCTTGGTAAGACCTGAGATCTTCTAGCCTAGCTCCCTGCCTGGGTAAGACCTGAGACCTTCTAGCCTAGCTCCCTGCCTGGGTAAGACCTGAGACCTCCTAGCCTAGCTCCCTGCCTGGGTAAGACCTGAGACCTCCTAGCCTAGCTCCCTGCCTGGGTAAGACCTGAGACCTTCTAGCCTAGCTCCCTGCCTGGGTAAGACATGAGACCTTCTAGTCTAGCTCCCTGCCTGGGTAAGACCTGAGACCTTCTAGCCTAGCTCCCTGCCTGGGTAAGACCTGAGACCTTCTAGCCTAGCTCCCTGCCTGGGTAAGACCTGAGACCTTCTAGCCTAGCTCCCTGCCTGGGTAAGACCTGAAACCTTCTAGCCTAGCTCCCTGCCTGGGTAAGACCTGAGACCTTCTAGCCTAGCTCCCTGCCTGGGTAAGACCTGAGACCTTCTAGCCTAGCTCCCTGCCCGGGTAAGACCTGAGTTATTGAAATAAAACAGGTCCATAAAAGAGGACCAGCATGTTGTTAAGTTAAGCACTTCTATCACAATATAGTCATATCATGGGTCAGTGTTTGATAGAGCCATAATGTAATAGTCGTCCCATTGGCCACCATTATGCTACTGTATTATGCTGGTGTGGTTGCAGGCGCAGGAGTTCCCATGAAAGAGGACACGCCAGCCTTTTCACCAGGCTTGGCTATTGAAAACGATCTAACGTACGGAAGGCCTTGGAACACAGGCACCCTGACGGATCACGTATCGACACGAGGAAAAATGACACGTTAGATGCCCTGCCCCCAGTCACCCCCCTGCAGAATACAATAGGATTGAGAATGTCATTGAAGAAAGGACTGAGTTCAAGTCCATTAGGGGAATAGAGGTGGAGCCTCATAGGAAGGGCAAAAGGGCCAATGCTAACGGCTGAAGCAGTTATTAAACCACTGGCTTTGGGTTTAGCTGCGGTTTGTATAGGATACCTCACTGAGTTGTGCTTGGCTCCAGTCATCTCTCCTAATGGCCCACAGGTGAGAGCTGGGCCTGAGGACAGTAGCTAGGTTCATAGGGGCTCTTTGTACCCCGTAGTACGGACAAACTATCTGATGCAATAACAAGACACAAAAGGCCCTTGTTGAGGCCAATTCACACACACACAAATACACACACACACATGAACGTACGCACGCACGCACACACAACACACACGCACAAACACACAACACACACATACACACACAAAGACACACACACACACGTGTCATGCATACCAATTGACCAGTTTGTCTTATGAATATTTAGATACTTAGTAGTGGATGACTGTTCACAGCTTTCAATAACTCACTATAAACTGAGGAGGTGAATTACTGTATGACACTAGCCAGTGTGCAATATCATATCAGGGTGGTAACGCTTTGTGACTGACCATAACTTCTGGTTGCTATGGACCTTGAGGCCAGGCTTGATCAACCTGTTTCACAGCAGACAGAATGATAGAGGAGAACTCAGTGTTCAGGAACAACTCACACACTTCCCCATGTGACGCCACCATTATGTCAATATTTGCAATGTACCTGTACACTTATACTCAAGGCAGCTTGTTTAGCGTGATGGAGAAACCCTGTAAGGTGGGCGGTGGCGGTGACGATCAGTTTACTGAAAACAATCAGCTGTTTGAGAACTGAGTTGTGACGCTTGTCCTTGGGCACAAGTCAAGAAAACAGAAAGTGGTGATAGGCAACGAGTGCCTGTGTTTCAGGTAAACAGTGGATGTGCTGACAGGACAAGGAGTGTCCTACATCACACTGTTCACTACTTTGGATCCCTACGGGGGCTGGATCCCTACGGGGCCTGGATCCCTATGGGCGCTGGATCCCTACAGGGGTTGGATCCCTACGGGTCCTGGATCCCTATGGGCGCTGGATCCCTACGGGGGCTGGATCCCTACGGGGGCTGGATCCCTACGGGGGCTGGTCAACAGTAGTCCACTATAGAGTGAATAGGATGTGTCGGTGTTTCAGGTCAACAGTAGTCCACTATAGTGTGAATAGGATGTGTCGGTGTTTCAGGTCAACAGTAGTCCACTATAGTGTGAATAGGATGTGTCGGTGTTTCAGGTCAACAGTAGTCCACTATAGAGTGAATAGGATGTGTCGGTGTTTCAGGTCAACAGTAGTCCACTATAGAGTGAATAGGATGTGTCGGTGTTTCAGGTCAACAGTAGTCCACTATAGAGTGAATAGGATGTGTCGGTGTTTCAGGTCAACAGTAGTCCACTATAGAGTGAATAGGATGTGTCGGTGTTTCAGGTCAACAGTAGTCCACTGTAGAGTGAATAGGATGTGTCTGTGTTTCAGGTCAACAGTAGTCCACTATAGAGTGAATAGGATGTGTCGGTGTTTCAGGTCAACAGTAGTCCACTGTAGAGTGAATAGGATGTGTCGGTGTTTCAGGTGAGAGGTTGAGAAGCTGAGAGGTTAAGTGTGTCCTATTCAGCACGTCATTATAATACAAAATAGTTTACATGGGTCTTTAGATGGTTAGATGGGAGATTGACAGTATTGTTTAATTGAGTAAACTAATGCCCCTAATTGACATTAGCAGGAATGTGGATGACCATTGTTCCCTTGTTGAGGAAACCTACAGAACTAGTGGCACAAGAATCTCTACATAGTTAACCTCTTATTTTCTGTAAGGAAGCCAGTGAATACTTGGCTGGTTGGCATTTATTAGGATGACTCATGTACTGGAGGCACCTCTGCAGGATAATCATTAGCTGGCACAGCCACAAAGTCATAAAATCGTATTTTAAACCTACCCCTAACCACACTGCTAACGTTATGATTAACCCTAACCTTAAAATATATTTTTTTAAATGTCAAGAATTTTTTCAATATATAGTCAATTTTGCAGCCCTGCCTCCAGGACAAGATTCATCCCAATAAACGTCAACCTGCGCCTGAAGGTCTACATTCCAAGTGCGTGACAACACCTGATGTAATGTAGTAGAGGAAGGACAGGTGAGGTAAGTTTTTGCTGATGAGACACACTGACTGTCTGGGAAAATGAGAGAGGCTAAAAGAACACTGCTTACCTGCAAAATGACAAACGAAGAAAGAACCATGACCTTAACCCTGACCTTAACCTAATTTGAACCAATTCTGAAATGAAATATTGGTTTGCAGGTCAGGAGTGTATCTAGCTATGTCCGCCATTATGACGACCAGTAACGATACTTTAGTTAAATTTTGAGCCCAGATTGTGTTAAAATAAAAACAATCTTATGATAAATGTATAAGAATTTGACTTTAGAGAACGTCAAGTCTGACCATGTTGTGACAGCCACCTTGACATTGTTCAGGCTGTAGTAGCACAGTAGTAACACTGGTGTTGACACGTGTCCATATATCTGGATGTTCACACTTCCCCTTTAAAGTCCCAGAGACCACACACTGGTTTAATAATTAAATGCTTCAGTCAGTGATAGAAGCCCTGTTGTAGTTCACTCATACTAGGTTTACTTATCTGGTTTAATACTGGGCCTGTAGCTACAGTATAGCCACTCCTCCATGCTGTAAGGCTACTGTGGCTCGGTTGGAGCACGGTTTGCATATGTGACCTCATCCCTGCGGGAATAGCTTGGTGCTCCCTCAGTCACATAACAACACAACAGATGCTCGGCAGAAGCATCCATAGCTACAGTGCCCTTCGTCTATCTGGCTTTCACCCTCGAGTCACACGTCCACCTCTGGAATCTATGGCGCTACGGTTGATTTGTTGAACGTCTATAAATGCTTCCCTGTTGAAAGTCAACAGACATGCTGTTGACGTCTTGCTGATAGTCTATTGGTAGTTTGTTGAGTATCCATCTACAGATGGAATATCCAAGTAAAGTGTCACCTTTTCTTTTACAAAGCACTTAGGAGGAGAACATACTATCGTCCAAATCAACAGGAAGCTATGAGATGTTAAAACCTGAGCTATAGCTAACCTAGTTTCCATAGTTATGACCTCAGGGGATCCAATTACCTTTAAGTTTGGCACTGTACTCCGTTTTGTCCGACTGACTCCGCCGCACCAGGGTCCCAAGGTTGATGTCACCTTTAATGTCGGCGGCGGTGTCATCGTTGGCCACCACGATGGTGTCCGTCTTCCTCCTCTCCAAGTGCATGTAGCGCAGGAAGTTAGGCCTGGTTCTCCTCTTGACCACTTTCTCTTTTTCCTTCTCTTTCTCACTGCCGTTGTTGGCCTCCTTGTTGGGATCCATTTTGACCAAGAAGCCCTCTTCTTCTCCCCCCGTGCTCTCTGTCCAGCCAGGGAGAAAGAGAGAGGGAGAGAGGGACGGAGGAAGAGAGAGCCTGAGAAGTGCAACAGGTGTACTGTACTGCACTACTGCCAAAGCCACACAGGTACTGTGGCCCCTCCCTCTCCCAGGCACCTGCCCTGTCATACCTGTCACAGGAGAGCTCTGTGGCCCCTCCCTCTCCCAGGCACCTGCCTTGCCTTACCTGTCACAGGAGAGCTCTGTGGCCCCTCCCCCTCCCAGGCTCCTGCCTGCCATACCTGTCACAGGAGAGCACTGTGGTCATGCCCTCTCCACTGCTGTACTTCATGGCCCTGCACCCTCCACTGCTGTACTTCATGGCCCTGCACCCTCCACTGCTGTGCAATGCAACGTCCCTGGGAACACCTGCATCTCTAGAGGGAGATAGAGGGATAAGAAGGGAGCAGTGGAGGAGAGAGGGACTATGACCACTGCACTAACAAATGTACTATTTTGGTTTTACTAAAGAGAAGGGTCTCAAGGGACAACATGCAAAGCTAAACAATGCATGGAAAACTCTAGGTATTACATTGGTTACAGTAAGCTTCAAGACAATTAGCCAGCATTTCTACATTTTATTTGTAATGTAAATGATGGTTATTGTTTCTTTCCCATTTGAAGAACCTGGGGGTCTATATCTAAAGGTGTTTACTATTCAGAATACACACAACAAAAATACATCAAATATATAACCAATAGATAACCTTTATTTCTGAAAGCTCAAGGAATCCCACATCCATGTTCATGAGATCATTATCTCCCACCAACTGTAAAATTAGATGCATGAATTCAACAAGTGGGTCGCTGTGGGAAAAAAAGTCTGTTCAAATGTCAATTAAGTGATTCATTGCAGCAGATGCTGCACTTTAGGCAGATAAATATTGAAGGATAAAAACAGAATGCACGGAATCCACATGTTCACAAACATACAGCATATTCTTCATATAAGAGAAATGTTGACGATAACGCTTAAACTGGGTCCAGGAGGGCTACAAGCTATAACTAGGGCCCAGAGTTTTTCCTGGTTAGGTCACTTGGTCAGGGAAAAAAAACCTGGTCCTAATCATACTGTATATTAACAATGATGAAAAGGTGGTTGGAAAAAGTTACTTGCTTACATTTATAGGTCAAATCTCTTCTAAACGACAGCAACGTAAATAGGGGATTAAAACAAGAGCACAGAGCACCAGGTCAAAGTGCACAGTGAGGAGGGAGGAGGGTTTTAAAGTGTGTATACTCATCTGCGTACAGCATTTGACCTGTGTTGACCCTTCCTAATCGGCTGGGCTAGCCAATACGTTAGCTACAGTAAACATTGAAAGAGATCAACAGTCATGAAGCACTGACTGCGCTTGAGAGAAAGAGAGAGGGGCATAATAGTGTAATTTAAACATCATGTACTCTATACAATATGTCCAGTAAATGAATGGGCCAATCTGAAAAACACATTTTATTGAACCTACAAATGATTTGATCACAGTAACACCATAACACACACGGTTCTCACTCTGCTGATAAAACTGCCATACATTAGTTTCAAGTTTCAATGTCACATGCACAAGTACAGTGAAGTGCCATTCTTGCAAACTCAAAACCCAACAACGCAACAATGCATTATCTTTATACTTTAGACAGATCTGGTTCAACAGGTATATTGGCCATACAACAATAAGCTACTACAATGGTTTCTAGACAGGTAGTGAATTCCATGGTGAGAGGACAATGAATGGAGGCATCATTTCCCTCCCCACTGAAGCACAGGGCAATAAAGGCTCATATTGTGTTTAAAGCTCACTGTGTAGTGTGTTGTAGGACACCTGTTAGTCCTCCATTAGACTGTGTTGCTCCCTGTCAAACATCTCGTCGACTCCAATGATACTCCACTCCAACTCCATCTTCTTGACAATTTAGTAACAGAGTAGAGACTGTACCTCTGAATGACATTTTCCTCACATACATGTGTCCCCCCCCCCCCCAAAAAAAGAATATACGCAGCTTTTACAAGACTGAAAAAAAACAAAGGCACATGCATGATATTTAATCACTTTACTTATTTTTTTTATCAAGGTCAACACAGTGACAAACACTAAAGTTACAAAATGCACTGTAACGTCGACTCAGAGTATTTAAATACACATAGTAAATATTACACATCAGGTTGAATGACATTTTTTTATTCCAGAATAATACTTTCCCCTTGTGTGCCAAGCCTGTTCAGTCTGCTGAAGTTCACATGCCCTGGGGGAGCTTGTGGAAGTTAGGTAACCGTGGGTGTGGACTGAGGTTCCGGCTTGGCATGGGGCTGCTATGCTGCTCAAAGATAGACTGGCTACAATGACTTCACACATGAGAGAAAGGGATTGTCAAGAAGTGAGTCACATCTCCCTATACAAACAAACATATTAACTCAAGATAAAACACACAATAAATGCGGTAAAGAGGTCAATGGAACTCGACCAGAACAATGGAAATGCCATGGAAACGTGTGGGGGAAAGATCCCACATCTCCTCATTGCCCCCCAGCAAAATTAGCCTACATTTAGGCTATTGTTTACATGTGTATTTCACACTATATTGAGGTATAAATCAGAGTATAATACTTGTATGGATGTCAACCCCAATACATGTTCATGTCATCGTCACCAATGAACTGCATTACAGTTAAAAATGACTTTGAGTACCACCACCGATTTCTCTATGCATATGCTACCAGCTTATGTGAGCAGTAGTTAGCATTTAGCAGTCACTTCTTCTAAACCTGAAAAGGGACTACTTCTAAATGTTCAACATGGTCTCAGAGTACTTTGTACTATTCTGTACGTAAATCCGAGATACTCCATTTAATATGATATGTTACGTTTCGTATAGTGTGTTACGAATTATAAACTGGGTGGTTCGAGCACTGAAAGCTGATTGGCTGACAGCCGTGGTATATATATCAGATTGTATACCACGGGTATGACAAAATATTTATTTTTACTACTCTAATTACCATGGTAACCCATTTATAATAGCAATAAGGCACCTCAGAGGTTTGCGTCGTGCCTAAGAACAGACCTTAGCCTATACCACACCTCCTTGTGCCTTATTGCTTAATTGTAACTTGCACAATATGTTACAAATTTGCAAAACGTACAATATGTTACGAATTTGCAAAACTTATGGCCTCCTGAGTGGCACAGTGGTCTAAGGCACTGCATCTCAGTGCTAGAGGTGTCACGACAGACCCTGGTTTGATTCCAGGCTATATCACTACCGGATGTGATTGGGAGTTCCATAGGGCGGCGCACAATTGGCCCAGTGCTGTTAGGGTTTGGCCGGTTTAGGCGGTCATTGTAAATAAGAATGTGTTCTTAACTAACTTGCCTAGTTAAAGGTAAAAGTTCAATATATATATATATTTTTTTAAGTATATGTTATACATTCTAATTTGTTGTGGCTAACGTTAGCTAGGTGGCTAGCCCTAACAATAGCTAGCTCTAGGGATTAGGAGTTAAGGTTGAGGGTTAGCTAAAAGGGTCAGGGTTATGGGAAGGGTTAACTAACATGCTAAGTCGTTGCAAAGTTGCTAATTAGCTAAAATGTTAAAGTTGTCCATGATGAGGTTCAAACACACAACCTTTGGGTTGCTAGACGTTTGTGGTATACAGCTACATTGTGGGCCTGTTAAAATGCATCAATCATGAGTCATTGGACAAATATCCACTTTGTAAAATCACATTTGTTGAATGTGCGCCAATCCGGCGTCCTTCTATCCCCCACGGTCTGCATTCCAATTACCTCTTTAACGCATCTATGTCTCAAGTGACTCCCTCCAACAGATTACTGAAGGTCAACATACGGGTCAAAGTCAATCAATTCTTCTATGTTTGTCGTGATTAAAGCACAGCGCCTTCAGAAAGTATTCACACGCCTTGATTTTTTCCAAATTTAGTTGTGCTTGAATTTAAAATGGATTAATGTAGATGTTTTTATCACAGGCCTACCCACAATACCCCATAATGTAAAAGTGGAATTGTGTTTGTAGAAATTTTTACAAATGAATTACAAATGAAAAGCTGAAATCAAGTCAATAACTATTCAACCCCTTGGTTATGGCAAGCCTAAATATGTTCAGGAGTAAAAATGTGCTGAACAAGTCACATAAGTTGCATGGACTGTGTGCAATAATAGTGTGATTTTTGAATGACTACGTCATCTCTGCACTTCACACATACAGTGCCTTCGGAAAGTATTCAGAACCCTTGACTTTTATCACATATTGTTAGGTTACAGCTTTAATCTAAAATTAAAGAAATGTTGCTTTAATACGGCAAAATGTTCTCTGTACCTCATGACAATGTGTACAACTGCAGGAAATAAGCTTTAAAACCTGCAAAAAAATGTCCATATCTGTGTATGTATGTGTGTGATTGTGTTTGTGTACATCAATAGTCTATTTATGAACATGGATACACTTGGAGATTTCAAACCAAGGACGGGTGCAGCTTAGCCTACCGCCCGCTGGTGTTTATAGCACTGATGTGTGCATCTTTTGTTTGAACAACCTGCGAGGCAATATGACAATAAAAGAAGACTGAGGGGAGGGAGAAACAATGAAATGGCTGGTGTGGGTGTTTGTTTATCGAAGAACGCTCGCTGGGCACAGAAACAGCAGATAAGGACTTTGGTCTCTGTGGCTTCGCCAGCTTAATTACTAGCTTCCAGAACCATTACACCATTCAGGATGTGCTAGAGATGAGAAACACAAAAGTTAGGGCGCTACAAAGCCAGATAGGGCAGTTACTATGGTGGCCATAAGGAGGACCCCGTCGCTTGAAGGAGGTTCAGAAACTAGTGGGCAGATTAGACAGCTAGAAGATTGGCTGCTGGGGATTTGAAGGTCTTGAGTTGTCAGTGTCACAGCTTTAAGGAAAACTGGACATTAGCCTACAATATAGCCTAAGAAACTACCATTGTGGAATTAAATGGTATGAATGTGTTATTTAAGCAAAGGCACGAGGGGGTGTGGTATATGGCCAATATACCACAGCTAAGGGCTGTTGTTACGCACAACGTAATGCAGAGTGCCTGGATATAGCTCTTAGCCGTATATTGGCCATATAGCACAAACCCCCGAGGTGCCATATTGCTATTGTGGCTTTCAGCGAATCAGCATTCAGGGCTCGAACCACCCACTTAATGTGGAATTAGTAGCCTAACTATTAAAAAACAAATGTTTTGCAACATAATCGGCGTAATGAAGACCCCATGTCTGTAATTGTATTTTTTATTGTACTTTTATTTTTTTTCTAGCCCATATATTTTTTTTTATTAATATCAGTCTATGACCTTTTCCAAGATGGTGGTGAACAGGGCCAACCTGCATAACGTTTTCATGCTACACAGGAACAACTTAGTGAACTCGCCATCTACTCTGACATCGACCTCAAGAAGCCCCCCCCCCCCCCCCCCCCAAGGTCAGAGTTCAGCACCTCCCAAAGGTCATGTAGTGTGTCATAAATAGTCCTATTTTTTTTTAAGAGATCTTTGTAATCAAAGAAAAATAAGGTAATACCACCAATCATCAATTGTTTGTCAATAGCTGCACATATCACTTGAGGATGAGAAAGTGATTGCTTAAGTATTTGGGCCCAATTAGTGCCCATGTATGTAATGTTAAACAGGGATTGTCTTGGCTGCACTGTATTCGCTATTACGAACAAAATTGTGATTCAACACATCAACAGATAGAGCCACGTCGACCAACACAGTCAGTAACACTAGACAAGTCTACATTCGCCCATTAATGGATGTCAGCCATTTTCTTTTGGCAAAGGTCTCCGTCTTCCATGTTCTCCTTCCCTTGAGGAATGACCTTGGCTGAAGATAGGGGGCGGTAAACGATAAGGTAGGAACACATTCAGGAGCAACGCGGCATCGACGTGGGGAAATACTCAACGGGAAGCAGGAACTAAATGAAAAGCAGCCACTATAATGTGTTTGCTTCTACGCTCTTCGCTATGGTACACATCGGCATTTCTTGGTTCGCATACTGCCTTTAAAAGCGAGCTTGTCACACAAGCAATTACCTCATATCTGATAAAAACGATGCATTATCAAACCGAAGAGCGAGGACGACCGAACTCCTCTGACTACAGGATATATTTTAGTAAGTTATTAGCCTACCACCATGCAAGACACGGTAGCTCATTCCTTCACCGACGACTAAAACGTGGCCGTTAGTTAGGGTAAATGGTACGGTATTAGCTAAGGATACATTTCACAGCTGGTTTGGTAACTTACAATTATGACCGCGTGCGTGAGCCGTGTTCTGACTGAAAAACATCCACAATAATAGGTCTAACATGTTGTTGGATTAACGCTACATTTAAATACTATTAGCTGCAACACTTTCCATTTTACAGAGCTCTTGAATTTTGAAAGGACATGTTTTTGGTGGCTACAATGTTGCTGTTCCCTTTAACCTTTGTCACGTGTTCTGTCATTAAAGACTTGTTACAAGTCGCCACAAAGTCATCCGTTTTCGCTTTTTATACGGTCTGGCTGGTAGGCTGTCACATTACAAGTACAGGACTGATATATAATGAAGTCACATTTGAAATACTGTTTTCTTTCTATGGTATATATGGGTTGTTAAAATGTGCTCCAGTGTGACATTAACAATGGCATGTTTAAAGACAGGACCCCGTTGAATGTTTTCATTGCAGAAGACATTGATGGGTTATTCTGTTTTAAATTTGCTTTGTGGACCTCGGTCCATATAGGTCAGTGTCACCATCTGACAGTTATAACCATTGAGGGGGTAGGGCATGTTGTCTTTAGTGTGAACTCCTCCTGATAAGAAATGCACTCATTTACAAAGAGCTCGGTCACACCTATTAGTTTAAAATATTACTTAAAGGGCAATTCTGCCATGTTCAACATCTCCATCACCAAACTAGTTTCTACATGTGAAACAGTGTGTTACTATGACCTGTGCTTTAAAATAAGAAGAAAGGTCATAAAGCAATGCTTCTCTGACATCACAGGGTAGGATTTAAAAGTTAAAAAGTGATTTTCCAATAGAGGATATTTTATTGCTCCCTCACATCACTGCAAATATGAACTTTGACCATGTCATCAGGTAGAACTGACTATATATATTTAGAAATGAGAAATGCTCAGTTTTCACACGTTGACACTGGTATTGTGCCGGAGATAATGAAAATGTGGTTGAAAAGGGGTGGAGTTAACCTTTTTGAAGCGTTAAAGTGGAACACTATTGCATTGCTACGTTTTTCTGTGTAGGGGCCTTACATGTTCTGTACCTACCAGTGGAAGCTCCTCGGGAGGACCGTCCTCAGTGAATTTCAATAAAAAATAGTGAAACATTAAAGTTATCAATTTCTAGATAAAACTATGCTAAATATGTTCACATGTCACCAAATAATTGACTTTTTAAACATAGTTCTGCAATGAAGGTCTACAGTAGCCTCAGCAGCACATCCGCCTCTGGGTACATCCTCCAGTGTAACTGCGAAACTGCTTTCTGACTGTACACTGTACTGCATGATTGTAGCTAGCAGGTTTACTAACATTTTAGTTCTAGCCGCTATGTTGAACGTGACATGACAAGGATGTAGGCTGTGTGTAGTGGTTATAGTGGTCATGATATGAAGGTTTAGCTTGGAAAGATTTTTTGGGCCTGGTCACAGACAGCTGATGTGTTGTGCACTGAAGTCCATAAGTGAAGGGAAAAGATGAGAGGAGGAGATAGTTACAAGAAGGAATTATATATATATATATATAACAGCAATGGGATCATGCTGCTTTTATGTGGGCACTATGAAAGCGAACTGTTTCTGTGTGATCGGGTGTATTCATTACGCCGATTCTGTTGAATAATTTCTTAAACGGAAGCAAACGGAACGTGGATAAAAATAACACATTTGTGACTGTTGGACTAATGATTATTCCCTAGATCAGCTAGATGAAGGCAAGTGTGTGCAAGGCGGGATTGAATGTGTCACTGTCTGTCACCTTGATTATTCAAAATGATCTACGTTGTAAACTTTTATTCATTGGCTAGGTTGTAGCAGCCTCATGATGGTCACAGGGAAAGTGTGAGTCATGTATAGCCTAACTTATCGATGTTATCCAATATGCTGTAATAGAAAAGGGAACATGAACATGGCGTTCATTAAAAAAAAAATCATCCTCAAAAAATGTCAGGCTCCCGAGTGGCGCTGCCGTCTAAGGTACTGCATCTCAGTGCAAGAGGCGTCACTACATACCCTGGTAAGATTCCAGGCTGTATCACATCCGGCCCTGATAGGTAGTCCCATAGAGCGGTGCACAATTGGTCCAGCGTCGTTAGGGTTTGGCCGGGGTAGGCCATCATTGTAAATAAGAATTTGTTATTAACTGATAAATAAAAATCCTCCCTCATCTTAAACGGCACCGACTGCCACTGGCACCTAGTAACACTAGATGTTGCATCAAGCACTTGCGGTATACCAACAGTTCCAGAAAGGTTTGAGAATGATTTACTTTGCATGTGTTTTCTTCTAGAAACCTCTGATGGGAAATACATCTCTCCCTTTCATGATATTCCACTTATCGCCGATGGAGATCAGGTATGCTCTCGATGGTGCTACACATTTTGTTCAATCTGGCTCTATTCTTACTTGGTTGTTGTAGCTTTTATGAAACCGGTCTAGGTGATGCAAGGAACGAGTCAATGTTTCCATATTTCCTTTTTGCATGTGGAAATTATATAATGGGTGTGAGTATGGAACCTTTTAGGCAGGCATTTTCAAACAGAAACCACATACATTGTCATTGATTTTTTTGGTGCGTTCAAGTGCTAAGAACACGTGTCATACTCATTCCAAGGAAGGCTGAGTGTCAGCGGGTTTTTGCTCCACCCTTGTACTTGATTGATGAATTAAGGTCACTGATTTAGTAAGGAACTCCCCTCATCTGGTTGTCTAGGTCTGAACTGAAAGGAAAAAACAAATTCCCGCAGACACTCGGCCGTCCTTGGAATGAGATTGACACCCCTGGCTTAGACAGAAAATCATTGAAAAAGCATGATTTTATCTGACAAAGAAATATGTTTATTGAATATGTAAAGGTTATACTTCTCAGCGGGTTTGTCAATAGTAAGGTGACCTGCAAATGTCTAGCCATTTTGTAGCACCTCACTTGCTGGGTATTTTTCCTGTCAGACAGTCTACTATTAGTGTCTGGAACCTCATACGTGATGTCAGATATTGTGTAGGTCTACCAAATATGTCTTTATTATTAATGTCATTTGTGTCTTACTGAAGGAAAATGATGTGCCATCTAAAAAACTGAAGAAGAATGACAATGAGGTATTTGCTCATGCTGACATCTCTACTACAAACAAAGCAAAACAATTGAATATCTTTAATGAATGCTGAACGCCTTGATTATATTATCTTTGATATAGTTCATATTTTGTTTTACAGGTTCTGTATAACATGGTTGTGGAGGTGCCTCGATGGTCCAATGCCAAAATGGAGGCAAGTATTGTTTTGGGAGCCTGTCAATGTTACTTTAAGTATTAATCTAAAACTATGGTGTGTCCATATACATGAGGATCTGAGACAACCACCGACATAAAGAAAGGCGGTCGACTTTTGTCCGTCGAGGTTTGTTGTCTCTCATTGACTGATCTAAACATCGTTGAGAGCATTCTGACGGGCTAGCACACTGGTCTTTGACTAGAAACAGCCAGACAATAGATTAATAATGCATCTGTCTTAAAAAGAAAGGTCCTATAAATATCATCTTCCCTTAATTTATAATGATGTCCTTGCACCAGGCAACTTGTTAATGATATTTAAGCACTTCAGGCAGAGTGAGAGAGAGCTGGAGCTGTGTGAACTTTGAAAGTTGATGGAAAGGTCATCTCACAGTCTCCAGCAGTGGCAGCTGATGGAATAGTAGAGGAGAATGAAAGTGCAAACTGGGTTTGTGGGTACTATTTATTTTATGAGGATTTTAAAATGGACGCCCTTCTGATGTCACTGTCTCAAGATGGTAAACTGCTGACCCAAGTTTAGACTGTCATCGTGTGTTAATTATGCATCTTTCTTTTAGATTGCAACCAAGGAACCACTGAACCCAATCAAGCAGGATATGAAGAAGGGCAAACTCCGATACGTGGCCAACGTGTTTCCTCATAAAGGTTACATCTGGAACTACGGGGCGCTCCCACAGGTGAGACCTCTGTCACCTCTGAGTTGATCATCCTGCTGTTGCGTTACGGAGTTGATCATCCTTCTGTCGTGTTACGTATTTCACCATCCCTCTGTTTTCTTCCAGAGTTGAACAAAATCAACAACTGGAGAGATTCTAAATGCACATCTATCCCATTGTTAACCCTATTCGCTAGTCCTTCAGCGGAAAACACTAGAACGTCTCAGTGGAAACTCGACTGCCAGTAATGCATTTCTTCTTTCATCCTCCGGCAGTATTGATTTGGCCAAAGTGAATGACTAATACAGGCGGATACATGGAAAACACTTCACGATTCATAAAATGGGTCTTGTTGGTGAAATCCACAGCGTGTGGCCCTGAGCGTTTTCATATACGAGTGCATTAAGCAGCCTGCCCCGCGGACATCATTGATTTTCCCATTACTTATTATTATTGTCTGCTGCCCTCCCCACTGGCTGAGAATGATGCACTGTGGTCGGCTCAACAAATTTGACAGTTCATCTCACGATGTTCGAAATGACGGTATACAAACAGTGTTTACAGGGATAACGGTGTTAGTGCTGTCTCTTCTCGTGTTGAAACAGACATGGGAAGACCCGAACCACACGGACAAGGACACCAAGTGCTGCGGAGACAACGACCCCATAGACGTCTGCGAAATCGGCACGCTGGTAAGACGGTCTAGACTTTGGCTAAATCATATCCAAGAATAATAACATTACTTGTATGTATGAAAGTGAATTAAGTCAGTTAATAGTTCATTTACCAGCAATATGTGTCTAGACATATTAAAATTAAGCAATAAGGCCAGAGGTGGTATATGGCCAATATAACATGGCTAAGGGCGGTCCTTATGCACGACGCAACGCAGAGTGCCTGTATACAGCCCTTAGCCGTGATATATTGGCCATATACAACAAACCCCAGGGGTGCCTTATTGCTATTATAAACTGGTTACCAATGTAATGAGAGCAGTAAATATAAATGTTTTGTCATACCCATGGTATACAGTGATATACCACGGCTGTCAGCCAATCAGTATTCAGAGCTTAAACCACCCAGATTATAATATGTATATAAAGTAACTCGTGGAACGTATAATGTAATACATGTTAATGTATAACATGTCATGTATACTGTACTTTTACCTGAGGAGTTGTCTGTCTTCTTACCTGTGTCCTGCAGGTGTGTTCCCCAGGTCAGGTGATCCAGGTGAAAGTGCTGGGGGTTCTGGCCATGATCGACGAGGGAGAGACGGACTGGAAGCTGATAGCCATCAACGCTGATGACCCAGAGGCCCCCAGCCTTAACAGTCAGTCTTAGGAACTTGTTACAGTACTTCAGAACATCACTGCTGTAGTAGACATTTTAAACACGTCGAACACATATTAGGCTCCGTTTACACAGGCAGCCCAATTCAATCCAATTAGTGCTAAAAAAAAAATACTTGGTGTTTTGACCAATCAGATTTGAACATGATCTGATGTCTAAAGATGGGATCTGACTGGTAAAAATACCAATTATTGGGAAAATGATCAGAATTGGCCTGCCTGTGTAAACCCAGCCTTAGACAAATTATCTGTAGCATAGTATCCATTAACCTAGTGTGTTTGATCTCAGTATTTTACATTTTTGTAATTTAGCAGTCGCTGTTATCCAGAGTGACTTACGGTAGTGAGTGCACACATTTGTCGAATACTGGTCCCCCGTGGGAATCGAACACACAATCCTGGCTTTGCAAGCACCATGCTCTACCGACTGAGCCACACAGGACCAGCATATGTTTAGAATCACAGTGTGCTCGCTTGTATTCTCCTCAGGTATGGAGGATGTCCGTAAGAGCAGATCGGGTCATTTGGAGGCCACGGTCGACTGGTTTAAAAAATACAAGGTGCCAGACGGCAAGCCCGAAAACCAGTTTGCGTTCAATGGACAGTTCAAAGACAAGGTACATAGAGTTTCTCCATTAGGGCCACATACTATATATTAAAGTATAATAGCTGGTATATATCGTACTGTTTTCCTGAAAGTGTTCTAGTCCAGTGCCATGGTAGTTACTTTAATAGGAGGGACTCTGATGGTGCATTCCCTTCCCCAGGGATAGCAAATGATTAGTTTCTCTCTATTGTCTCCCTCCATTCCTCCTCCTCTTTAGGACTTTGCTATGGAGGTCATTAAGTCCACTCACGAGCACTGGAGGGCACTGGTGCAGAAGCAGACTAATGGTGGCGAGATAGATTGGTGAGGAGCGTGTGTGTTATCCCAGCAGGGTGTGTTAGCCCACTAGGGGGTGTGTGTGTGTGTTTCATCCTACGTTACACATAATACACTGCTCATGTGGTCGGTCAGCTAATAGCCCTCCAGCCTCCCTTATGGAATTACAATAAGCCTGCATTATATGTTCTTGATTTTTCTGTGTTGCTTGATAATGACCTACGTTTCTTCTTTAACAACAGTAAAAACGTCTCTGTCTGCGAGAGCCCTTTCAAATTCACTGGGGAGGACGCCTGCAATGTGGTCAAATCGGTGAGAATATCAGTTCAGCTCTGTGTGTGCTGTAACTATACCTAAGCTTTGTGTTTTCAAGCAATGTCGTTGCTTCAAGCAATGTCTTCCTCCTTAGGCTCCTGCTGGTGGCGAGGCACTTCCTGTACCTCCAGAAGGTATGTATCAAGTGACTGACTTGCTTGACAATGAGACCCATTTTAGCCACATGATTGAATTGACAAGAAATAAGAAATACATATATTCATATTATATGTGTATATATTACGTTCCCTTTTTTAATGTCACATTGATATCCACTATTGTCTGTTACAGTGGACAAGTGGCATTTCCTTTCCAAGTGATTCTGGACTGAAGTCCTGCGACGTAAAAAGCTGAGAACTTTTGTCCAATGTTCAGATGAAGCACTTCAAGTACTGTATTTTTTTCTATTGTTACTGCAAATGTTTTAGTATTCAGCTGATTTGGTTATTCCCATCTAAATTTGTAAATGATTATATCATGTTTTATTGCATTATGTTTGAGACTGATGTTCTTGTACAGACAGACAGGCCTATTGTATTTTATTTAAAAGTGCCAAAGTGCATTTCAGTAATGGGTTGTATGCTATTGAAATTAGAAAACATTCTTTGATATTCATAATTTCTCAATTCGAAAACTACATCTGCACAGTTTTCTTTGTAAGGTATCCAATGGTTCGATCCACCTTCTTTTGATAAATAAAAGCATCCAGGTGTGAGACGCATGGTGTGCCTTCGATTGACATCAACAACATTTCCACTCACAAACATGCAGACCAAAATATATATTTGAACCACTCAAATTCAAATGACAACTAGATGTGAAACTTAAAACGTGCTTTAAATAAATATAAATTTTATTAAAAACACCCACATCTCAGCAATATCAGGAATGATATCATAAACAGCTTTCAAATAAACTGCATTCAGTACATTACAATACTTGCAGCATTATAACATTGTTAATTCCATGTTTAGCATACCAACCTTAAAGGGGAACAAGGGAAGCAGTAACAAAAAAAGACGGAGGCAGAAAATAACAAAACGTTTTAAAAACTTTTTAGTGTCTCAAACAGCAAAAATACCAACACGTGTACATTAAACTGCTAGCTTAACATAAGAGCTGTGCACTCTCATGCGTTAGTCAAGCTCAAAGTCATTCAAGTAATGTTGAATCACACTCCAACACTCTGAAGCTTTTCAAGTATGGCTATGCTCGTCACCCGCTATGTCTCAGACACTCCTTTTCACAACCACAACCTGCTACTGTCGCTGGGTCCTGTACACTGAAATTCAACATTTAGAATGTTCTATTCTTTTTTTTCACAGAAACTGCAATCCTTTACAAAAAACTATTAAGTGACTTTAGCTAACAGGAACCTTAGAGCTGTAAACATTGCTGTTTTTTGACAGTGAGTGCGGCAATCTACAAAACCAAGGAACATTATCTAACTGAACGTCCTGTGAACCTGGAAAAGACTAAACGATAGATTTGAAAGAAGATTGCTGATAGAAACATGGGCCGTGGGTACATTTGACAAAATTACAAGAAACCTACACCTTTTAACATATTACAATAGTAGGTTGTTATTCAAAATCAACAATTGTATTTTCGTAATACAAACACATGGTATGTACAATGTGGCATAATTTATTTTAAACACATTTACAATAATCTACTGATTTTCTTATCTTAAATAAAATGTTTTGTAATATTTTATTACATTGTTTTTTTCTGAAAAGAAAGGAAGTGCTTTGGGAAAACGACAGTATAAATGTTAGAGTGGGGGGGTTGTCACTCAGAAAAAGCCGTTGACTCATCATATATCATTAAAATCAAATGGAGAGAGATAATCGTAATATAATTGATTAGTGGTTATAAATACATTTCACTATTAAACTATACACAGGCACACAAATGTGCGTCATCTAGCATAACTGCCCTGGTCTTGCCTCACAGTAAAAGCCAACGCATCGCTCTTTACCTTGTCAATGCCATCATTTCCCTTTAATCAATTCAGTGCATATTATATGTTCAAATTTACTTCAAAAGTATACCACCAATCTACTAGCTAAAGCATAAGTACAAAAAAAAAAACGCAGGTCGTCAATGCCATATTTTTGCTGATAAAGTTTAGTTTTCTGTTTTTTAAGTGTGTGTATTTATGAGGGGGGGGAAAGAAACCCACACACTGCTCTTGCTAGTATCACTGCTCTTTATTAAGCTTTACATATCAGCCTCAAGGCCTTCATCAGATGGTTCTGACGAAAGCTCTGACAAGCCTTGAGGCCGATACGTAAAGCTTAAGAGCGGGGATTCTAGCAAGAGCAGTGTGTGGGTTTCTTCTTTTTTATCATCTCAACTGTTACCGTGCACTTGCAACAAAGATAGCTCAGATGTGCCAGTGACTTTTTTAAGGGTGTGTATATAAAGTACCAGTCAAAAGTTTGGACACACCTACTCATTCAAGGGTTTTTCTTTTCTTTTTGACTATTTTCTACATTGTAGAATAATAGTGAAGACAATCTATGAAATAACACATGGAATCATGTAGTAACCAAAAAAGTGTAAAACAAATCAAAATATATATTTTAGATTCTTCAATGTATTCACCCTTTTCCTTGATGACAGCTTTGTACACGCTTGGCATTCTCTCAACCAGCTTCACCTGGAATGCTTTTCCAACAGTCTTGAAGGAGGTCCCACATATGCTGAGCCATTGTTGGCACACACATCCTCCTCTATGCTTCATGGTGGGGAACCACACATGCAGAGATCATCCATTCACCTACTCTTCGTCTCACAAAGACACGGCGGTTGGAACCCAAACTCTCAAATTTGGACTCATCAGACCAAAGGACAGATTTCCACTGGTCTCTTATTATTATTATTATTAGTGTCCCTTAGTAGGGGTTTCTTTGCAGCAATTTGACCATGAAGGCCTGATTCACATAGTCTCTTCTGAACAGTTGATGTTGAGATGAGTCTGTTACCTGAACTCTGTGAAGCATTTTTTGGGCTGCAATTTCTGAGGCCGGTAACTCTTAATGAAATTATTCTCTGAGGTAACTCTGGGTCTTCCTTTCCTGTGGCGGTCCTCATGAGAGCCAGTTTCATCATAGAGCTTGATGGTTTTGCGACTGCACTTGAATAAACTTTCCGGATTGACTGACCTTCATGTTTTAAAGTAATGATGGACTGTCATTTTCCTTTCCTTATTTGAGCTGTTCTTGTCATAATATGGACATTCCACAATTTTTAACAAGGCACACCTGTTCATTGAAGTGCATTCCAAGGTGACTACTTCATGAAGCTGGTTGAGAGAATGCCAAGAGTGCAAAGCTGTCATCGAGGCAAATTGTGGCTATATAAAATATATTTGGATTGTTACATGATTCCATATGTGTTATTCAATAGTTTTGATGTCTTTACTATTATTCTACAATGTAGAATATAGTAAAAATAAAGAAAAACCCTTGAATGAGTAGGTGTGTCCAAACTTTTGACTGGTACTCTTAAGTAATTCATTGGGATTCAAGATGGAGGCAAATCGCTGAATGAGAGGAAAACTAGATGAATGTACAGAAATGAGTTGAAATATCCCTGATTTTGCTATTATATCAAAGCTTAAAGTTCAAGTAATTCTTCCTAGTAGATCGAGCATGAAGAAAGCAGTAAGCAATGAACTCCGCCTTGGTGGTGGCCTGAAGTCTGTTATTGTAGTTAACTTTTTTTTTTGAAAGTGACAAAGGAAGGAGAAAGAAATGCCTTTGTGTCATGCTCCTGTAATATTGCCAAACTAGTTCTGAGGTATATGGCAAGTAGGTACTTTAACTGTACATCATTCATTTGCCTTCTCAACGCCCCTAGAGTCTCACATTATGTGTTCGCATAGCAGGTTGAGTAGCACCATATGTCATTAAAATCAGTACAAACCCAAAGAAATATAACTTTTTCTTTACAACACTCAAATCCTAAAGCGTTAAAAAAAGAGTAATTAATTTACTGTACAAATCTAATCTTTTATCATACAACTAGATTACAATTATTTAAAGATCAACCACAGCAAGCCAGCTGCCTTCGAAACCGTGAAACTGACATTTGAGCGAACCCTGTTTCATGTCCTACACCAAAGGAAGGTAAGGAACATGTTCACAAAACACAACAGTCGCATGACAACACGTAATATATGCACAATTCAGCTTTTTTCTGTGAACCTGTGGTCAAGAACTCTGAAACAGTTGCTGACAAAGTAAATAACCCTTGAGAGAATATGCGAGAATCACATTTTTTGTTGTTGAAACATTACCGTCTAAAAATGCACCCTTTTAGAATGGCTCGATTTACAATGTAAAGGACATGATAACAATTGTGAAACTGAAAGCACCAGAAAGTCAAATGTAAAAATGTGATTGGCATGATATTCCTACTGTTATACAGGTAGGCTACAGTAATTTAAATCAAGTTTTTGTGATAAATCTATCAATTTCATGTCTTGAAAATAATTCCTTTGTTGTAACTGTAGACGTTTTTGCACCAATCATCTGATCTGAAGGTATTATCAAAATATTTCACCTTCAATATCAAAAGTGCTTTTTTTTGCTGATATTTTGTCAATTTTGTACAGTATTTTCAGTTTCATCCATTTTCACACAAATCATCTGGAGAAACGCGTTTATCTATGCAAACTGATTTGGTTCAAACATGAAGACATTTGAACAAAACTGTATAATAAAGACACGCTCCACTTTTAGCACCGTTATTGTGGTGTGTCCACAAAGTTCAGTGTTTTTTACAGTATGTCAAGATTATATATATAAAAAAACAATGTTTAAATGCTTAATTAGAAAATTAAAGCCACCAAAAAGAAACTTTGTTTCCAGTAAATATAGAAGTCCTGATGTATTGGACCTGCAAAGCACCCGAGAAAAGTTAACAGTGTGTATCTTGTAAAAGTAACCAGATAATAAATACTTCCTTAGTAGAGGGGGGTCAACCAACCAATCGGTAAGGTCCGAACTTTCAAGAGGTGACAAACCTGATGTACTCTATAACGTGGTACGACTTCCAATTGATCAAGTTCCTTCTCCCCCCACGCTGTGTTCTTCTGACACTGTTGCTTGCAGTCAGGAGAGAGAGGATGCTCTGTGTTTTGAGGCTAGTGGTGCTTCAGCTTGCGGTTTGAAGATAGCACCGTCAGTATAGCACCGTGAGTTTTAATTCTCAGTGTTATTCCTCGTGAGTGAACCCTACAGAACAGTATGAATATCTCTTGTCTAGATGAAGCGGCTGTACGGCCCTGTGACCTTGGTAAAAGCGTAGGGCGACGTGTTGACGTAGGTGTTTGTGGTGCATGACATGGACCTCTCCATGAGGGTCTGGATGAAGCGCTTGTACGGCGGCTCCCCTTGCTGCTCTGACAGCTCCGGGTGCTCCCTCTTCGCTCCCTTCTTAGTGCTCTTGCTGGGCGTCACTGTGGCGCCCTCGGCCCCGTTCCTCTCGGCGTCCTCATCCTTCTCCCGTTGCTTCTCGGCCATCTTGGCCTCCCACAGCGCCAGGCCGTGCTTCGCCTCGTTCATGTTCTTGTGCTGGTAAAACACCAGGGAGATGCGAGCGGGGTGGTTGCGTTTGGGGTTTTTTAGCGGCGTGGTGGCATGCATCTCCCGCTTGGCACACTCAATGAGGATGGAGCCATGGCTGGGCGCCACAGCCACCCCGCCGATCTCCGGATCCAGGAAGTTGTGCTCGTTGTCGGACCACATGGCCGGCTTCTCCTTGGGTGTGGTGGGCGTTGGCGGACCCGACCTGGGCTCCTGCTTGATCATGGGGGAACCCCCATGGAGGTGTTCGTTGGGGAGCCCTGGGAACCCTGGTTGCGTGGGTGTCATGCACGGGCTTTGGAGACCCATCTCGGTCTTGACTTGCATACAGAAAGGGTCCTGGGGGCCGCCCGGGGGGAACATTTTGGTGCTCTGGGAGAGGTAGGGATTGGGGTACCCACCAAACTGATTGCCTTTGCTTACTGCTGCTGCATAGTCCAGCCCTGGGTGGTGGGCTGAGGGCGGCCTGGAGAGCGCATCCAGGTATTGGGCATCGGGGGCACCGCTGGGACCGTACGAGGGGGGACCGTAGGGGCTCATGGGGTGGATGCCGGACCTCATGCTGCTACAGTTGCTGTAACCATTGATCTGTAAACCGGGCTCACCATACTGAGGAGGGTAGTTGACCCCATAGCGTTGGTGCGCACCATACTGCTGCTGCATGTCGGAGTAAAGGGCTCCTGGCCTCTGTTGCCGGTACATGTCCAGGTGCTTTGGGTTCGAGGTGTAGTAAGGGTGGTAGTTGTCTAAGGGCGAACCTCCATTACACTGGTAACCCGGGTAGGGACTACCTGGAGTCATGGGGCTGGGATAAGAGCTTGGTGGATTCGACCCATTCATGTAAGAGGTGGGTATGTGCAAAGGGGAGGGGTAAGGGCTTGCTGAGGCTGGTGGCTGGGGGTACATGCTACCTGGCTTGGAAGTGCTTTGAAAAGGGCCGGGGTGGTTGGGGAAGCCGGCGTAGGGGCTGGCTGGATGGGGGGATCCAGGGAAAGCGTGAAGGGCATTCTGGTGCTGGAGTTGCTGGAGGTGGGCGCCGAGGGGGTGACCTGGCGGCTGACCTGGTGGCTGGGGTGTCGTTCCCATGTCGCCTGGATTTGGACCTGGGAGAAGAGAGCGATGGAAACACGTCTTAGAAACAGGCAGCTTAACTAGGGCTCGCTGTTTTGGGTGATTTTTATCATTATTTTAAGTATTTTCCAGAAATTAGAATTACACCAAAAATGCAGCAATTGTCTGAGGATGGTGCTGCATCCATCTGGCATAAAATGGGACAGTTTGATGAAAGGTTAAAATCCAAGTCATGTCACAAAACACAGAGCCTTAAGCATAACATATAAAAAGCTAAGAAATACTGTAGACTGACTGTGTACGATATAACCAGTCATTATACAAGATGATGCCAAGTATGCCAAGATCTATAAAGATCCAATCTATTAGAGGCTGATGGAATGCTAGAAAATGCCAGAGGAGAACAACAGTATCGTCTGTGTCTTCTATAAAATATCACTATAGTCCTCCTACATTAGCGTCTTGTGTCTGAACCATGCTACACTGTGTACATCTCCACCCACCTGTCCCAGGAGTGCTCTGAGCTATGCTCTCATAAGTGCTACTAGATTTCAGCTTGGCCTGTAGGGCTTTCTCTGCCTTCGAAGGCGTGTCCGGTCCCCCGGTATTCTTGCTTGCGGCAGCCCGCTTGGCGTCCAGCTTCTTCTGCCGGCAGGACTTGGCGGGCTCGGAGAGCATGCGGATCTGGCGGCGGAAGGCATTGAGCACCTGGATGGCGCCCGTCTTGATCTTCTCCTGCTGGCCCTCTGCACTGCCAAATTCATCCGTTGGCGAGGCCTTGTAAAGGGGCAGCACATGGAGCTGCTCGTCCTCCGGAATCTTCCCGATCTGGCGGTTGTCTTCCTTGGTTAGCGTGCACACCTGGGATAGATGGTGGGTGGGAAGAGACAAGCTTGAGGGCTCTGTTTGCTTTTTACAAATGCTTTGACTAGTGTTATTTTATTTACATCTGAATATCCACTGGGAAGAGGCATCTTCTGATTATTGCATTATTTTTTTGTTTGTTTGTTTTCTTTAGCAAATTCAAACATTTGATACTGTGTTGACATTTTGCTCTGTCATATTTAGATGTTGGCTCACCACAGTGCTGCCCCCCTGCATGTTGTGGAGGTCTCTGTGAGCGTGAGCGCAGAAGTCCATACAGGCGGTGACCCCGGAGAACGGTCGCCCCTCCCCCTTTCCCAGACGGCAGTCTGGTGCCCTTTGCTCATGTTCCACCTGTGGATGAACAATATGGGAGTTAATCACTGTCTGCAGACAGGTGGCGTCATTCCTCAGGCGAGTCACTGTACTAGTGTAGATAAGGGGTTCTATCTGGCGTTAAGAGAATGTGGGTTATTGGGTTAAGTACCAGTATGTCACAGAAATACCAGGTTTGTGTTCAGTTGAATTTTTTTTGAAAAATGGAGGTACAACTTGAACTTGTCCAATGAACACACAGATTTTCGTCTGTGGTTGCAAAACATTATGCTACGGCGTGCCCAACTGAACACGACCCTCGGTGCAAAGAGAAGACATGTATTCCACTAGGGTTTATGTTACGAGCATAAAAATCAGTCTCACTAAATGAAACTAATCACTGTTCAAGCTAATAAATAGTTTCATTTATATGCTCCTGTTGGGGATGCGGATTTCTGGGCAGCGGCCCCCTTTAAATTAATCATGGGTAGGATTTTTTTTAAAGCTTGTGTTGAGTTGTTAATGTTGATTTAATGCTATACATGTCAAATGTCTGGCAGTACTATACATGGACGCTGCCCAGAAATCCTTACCTGGTTTTGATAGGCATCTGGTGCCAGGGTTTTGTATGTGGGGGCCATTAGGGTTGCCAGATTCTGAAGATTTTGCTCCAGCCTTTCTTCCTGATAGAGAAGCAAAACACATTATTTCAGTGTAGCTTTGTTTTGATGACTGGCAATGCATAATTAGAGTAACAGTAAATAAATATGTTTATTAATACAGTATGTACTGTATGCTTCACCTCTTTCGGGTCGTCCCCAGTTAGCTTGAATTTGCGTGGGATTTTACTCCTTGCAAACTTGCAGCCGTTGTAGTACATGCTCCAGGAACAGCCGAAGGAGAAGGAAGCGCCACAGGCCTCTGGGTCCAGCCCCTGGCATGCACACGTCCTCCTAAACAACAAGGATGAGAGGAATAACTCTGTTATATAATTATACTGAACACAAATATAAAAGCAGCATGCAACTATTTAAACTATTTTACTGAGTTATAGTTCTTATAAAGAAATCAGTCAATTGAAATAAATTCATTAGACCCTAATCTATGGATTTCACATGACCTGGCAGGGGTGCAGCCATGGGTGGGCCTGGGAGGGCATAGGCCCAGCCAATCAGAATGTTTTCCCCCACAAAGGGGCTTTATTACAGACAGAAATGCCCCTCAGTTTTATCAGCTGGCTGGCTGGCCTCAGATGATACTGCAGGTGAAGAAGCCGGGTGTGGAGGTCCTATCTCTGTCTGGTTCTGGCTCCCCAGTGGGTGGGCCTATGCCTTCCCAGGCCCACCCATGGCTGCACCCATTACCCAGTCATGTGAAATCCATAGATTAGGGCCTAAGGATTTGATTTCAAATGACTGATGTTTTTCTATTAAATGTAACTCAGTAAAATCTTTAGAAATGGTTGCATTTATACCCCTGGCACGCACACGTCCTCCTTAACAAGGACGAGAGGAACAACTCCTTTATATCAGACACATATACTCCTTAACAAGGACAAGAGGAACAACTCCTTTATATCAGACACATGTACTCCTTAACAACAAGGACGAGGGGAACAACTCCTTTATATCAGACACATATACTCCTTAACAACAAGGACGAGGGGAACAACTCCTTTATATCAGGCACACGTCCTCCTTAACAAGGACGAGAGGAACAACTCCTTTATATCAGACACATATACTCCTTAACAACAAGGACGAGCGGAACAACTCCTTTATATCAGGCACACGTCCTCCTTAACAAGGACGAGAGGAACAACTCCTTTATATCAGACACATGTACTCCTTAACAACAAGGATGAGGGGAATAACTCCTTTATATCAGGCACATGTACTCCTTAACAACAAGGATGAGGGGAATAACTCCTTTATATCAGACACATGTACTCCTTAACAACAAGGATGAGGGGAATAACTCCTTTATATCAGACACATGTACTCCTTAACAACAAGGATGAGGGGAACAACTCCTTTATATCAGACACATGTACTCTTTAACAACAAGGATGAGAGGAACAACTCCTTTATACCGGGCACACATACTCCTTAACAACAAGGATGAGGGGAATAACTCCTTTATATCAGACACATGTACTCTTTAACAACAAGGATGAGGGGAATAACTCCTTTATATCAGACACATGTACTCCTTAACAACAAGGATGAGGGGAATAACTCCTTTATATCAGGCACATGTACTCTTTAACAACAAGGATGAGAGGAACAACTCCTTTATACCGGACACACATACTCTTTAACAACAAGGACAAGAGGAACAACTCATTGAATGCTATTCATAAAACTCCATGCTAGATTTACCAAGTGCTCCCTCCTAGAAGTACATTTGTCAAAACCCTTAATCAACACCTACTATTTATTGTCATAGGCTTGGTTTAAATCCTGTGTATAAACATTTAATCAAACACATTGCTGTGAATTTATACATTTCCAAATACCAGGTGGTACGGTTACCATTCCAACAAAAGGTTTATTACGTACAGTTGAAGTCGGATGTTTACATACACCTTAGCCAAATACATTTAAGCTCAGTTTTTCACAATTCCTGACATTTAATCAAATAAAACATTTCAGGTACACCCCCAATTGACTCAAATTATGTCAATTAGCCTATCAGAAGCTTCTAGAACCATGACATCATTTTCTGGAATTTTCCAAGCTGTTTAAAGGCACAGTCAACTTAGTGTATGTAAACTTCTGACCCACTGGATTTGTGATACAGTGAAATAATCTGTCTGTAAACAATTGTTCGAAAAATGACTTGTGCCATGCGCAAAGTAGATATCCTAACCGACTTGCCAAAACTATAGACATTTGTGGAGTGGTTGAAAAACTAGTTTTAAAATGACTCCAACCTAAGTGTATGTAAACTTCCAACTTCAACTGTATACTCCCAATATCTTAAGTAAAATATAATTGTAATTACGAATATGTAAGTATGGATAATTGAGATTTATATAGGAGCTAATCATCTCTTCCCAGTGGGAAAGTGTAGTTTCGAGCACACAAAGAAACTCCTAGAACTTTTACTTATGAGTCAGCCTAGCAGTGAAAAATTACATTGGAAACCTGCAGTAAAGCCTGTCCGTCTTATGCCTATGTGAACAACATGGTAAAAGGAAAATAGCATGTCGATTTTGGCTAGCAGGAGGTGCATTCATAGTATACTATCGGCAGTTGTTTGATGACATGGTGAATGACATTACATCATGCTGAAACGGCACGCTACGCCATTACACATGCGCTCCTGTAGAGTGCAGACATTACACCTCCTGTTGGAGACAGATTGAGACAGGTTGAGACAGGTTGAGACAGATGGAGACAGATTGAGACAGATTGAGACGGATGGAGACAGGTTGAGACAGATTAAGACAGGTTGAGACAGGTTGAGACAGGTTGAGACAGATTGAGACAGGTTGAGACAGATTGAGACAGATTGAGACAGATGGAGACAGATTGAGACAGGTTGAGATGGATGGAGACAGGTTGAGACAGATTAAGACAGGTTGAGACAGATTGAGACAGGTTGAGACAGATTGAGACAGATGGAGACAGATGCTGCCAGTAGAGTAGTTAATGCAGTCATTGTGTGCATTGACTAGAACAAGCTGTTCTACCTGACAGAGTGTAGCCACGTACGCAGCGCTTTGGAGAACTAAATGAGTTAGCTATGTTATACATGAATTAGCCTGGTCCCAGATCTGTTTGTGCTGTCTTGGCAACTCCTGCGAATGGTCATTGTCATGCCAACAAATGACCATAGGAGTTGGCAAGACAGCACGAACAGATCTGAGACCAGGCTAGACACAGAGGGATAATGCAATAGAATGTCTAACTGACTGAGTTTAGGATGATTCTGATGGACCAGCTTTGGGCAATCTTTGTCACAAACAACGCTATGACATGATAAGTGTGATCACTTCCTCTCATCAGGGGTGGGGTTGAATAGCCTTCAACTATCAATAATTCACCACCAGGTAACTCATCCCAGATAGGGTTTAGGGTATTGTAAAGTGAAGCTAACCAGGAGACAACAGAAGGGAGTGTGTGAATGAGCTGTTCTGTTCATTGGTATCAGGACCGGGACAAGCTGGCCTTTGATATTATGGTGTATCATCTGACCAAATGCCCAGCTAGTGTGTGTCATGCCTGGTCGTCAGTTAAGCAGGTATTGTTATTATATATCCCCTATCATAACTCTACTACCTTAGTTTGTTTTCAGGTATTATAATCAATTTGAAGTTGTACACTAAACAAAATGATAAACACAACATGCAACAATTTCTAAGATTTTACAGTGACAGTTCATATAAGGAAATCAGTCAATTGAAATAAATGAATAATAAATCATAAATTAAACTATGTATTTGACATGACTGGGAATACAGATATGCATCTGTTGGTCACAGACAGGCCTACATTCATTTTAAACTGGTTGTACATTTGAATTAAAAACGTATTCTCCTGAGGTGGTCTTTCCTGTTTTGAGTGTACTATTTTGCAGTGTACTGTATTTGCATAGCAATAAGTAGCACAATGTGGTTGCAGTACCCCTCAGTAATGTCTTGGATTATTGCACATTTGTCAGTGTCAAACAAATAATATGACTCAAATTAGAAAAGGTTAAGAAAATGTGTGTGCTTGGTACAGCTGTCGAAACACATGTATGGTATGATTAGAAGCAGGGGCGCAACTTTCGTTTAAGAAGTGGGCGGTACACAATTTCTATTTTTTATTTTTTGCCAGATGGATAAACTCTCCAAACAGTGTACCCGACCGCTCGGAGGCGCCCGCATAGTCCTAAAACACACCACTGCCTCGTTTAGGATCACATTCCAATGCTAAAACTGGGGGGGGGGGGGGTGAAAGTGCACCCCTGATTAGAAATGACGATTTTAGAGGCAAAGGCCCTTACTCCTCGTTGATGGCACATCGTCGCTGGGTGAGGGCGCCGTGTCTCGTCAGAGTGTCGCTGAGCTCCATGTAGAGCTGGTCTGCCATGGTGGTGGGGATGCCGTCCCAGATCAGGATGATCACCACGATGCACGCCGCCTCGCATTTGTGGCGCTCCCGCTCACGCACCAGCACCAGGAGCTTCTCGTCCACGCTGCCGCGTCGGATCACCTGGAACACACCAATGTCTTGATTTATTTGATTTGATTGTAAATCTCATTGAGATGAAGTGCCTTTTTCCCAGAGGCATCTGGTCTGAGATCACAGAGAGATAGTACAGTAAAGATTCCCTTCAAATTACAATATGGTGCGTTTTTACAATTGACCATTGTGCTCTAAATAGCAATCCTCGATTCTAATTTTGGCTATCCCAATTGGGTGGCAGGTAGCCTAGCGTTTAGAGCGTTGGGCCAGCAACCGAAAGGTCGCCGGTTCGAATACCCTAGTCGACAACGTGAACAATCTATCGATGTGCCCTTGATGAAGGAAAGGAACCTCTTATTAAGATGCCACCACCACCCATGACTTCAACTCTATTCTTAAACCAATACTGTCTGATCAAAGTATGGAAGGTACACATTACAGCATCCCCAATTCAGAGTGATTCCTCCATATATTTAGATTTTAGTAGCCTAATTTGCTCCAGAGGCGCTGTACTACTATGTCTGACTCTGTAAAACAACACATTTCCCTGCACCTATCTGGTGTGTGATAATCATTTAAAAAATGAATTTCGGAGATATTATCATACTTCAATCACACTTACCCATTTAGCAATGGGGCATCCCTGTGTACTCTTCCCTTCTTTGCCTGTGTACACCACTTTTTCAATCCTGATGGCACTGCCAGTTAGCCCAGACCTTCAAAAGCAAGGATGATAGTTAGAGTAGATGCATGTGATATAGTAACAGAAGAGTGTACGGCAATAAAATGAGAATATGAACAACGTTTGTTAAGTGTGGGTGTAAATATGGGGTCTGTTCAGAAGTGTACAACGTTACAGAGCGTTCTGATTGTAACGTCTCCACATTAAATGTGATATATATGATATATACAGTGCCTTGCGAAAGTATTCGGCCCCCTTGAACTTTGCGACCTTTTGCCACATTTCAGGCTTCAAACATAAAGATATAAAACAACAACAACAAGTGGGACACAATCATGAAGTGGAACGACATTTATTGGATATTTCAAACTTTTTTAACAAATCAAAAACTGAAAAATTGGGCGTGCAAAATTATTCAGCCCCCTTAAGTTAACACTTTGTAGCGCCACCTTTTGCTGCGATTACAGCTGTAAGTCGCTTGGGGTATGTCTCTATCAGTTTTGCACATCGAGAGACTGAAATTTTTTCCCATTCCTCCTTGCAAAACAGCTCGAGCTCAGTGAGGTTGGATGGAGAGCATTTGTGAACAGCAGTTTTCAGTTCTTTCCACAGATTCTCGATTGGATTCAGGTCTGGACTTTGACTTGGCCATTCTAACACCTGGATATGTTTATTTTTGAACCATTCCATTGTAGATTTTGCTTTATGTTTTGGATCATTGTCTTGTTGGAAGACAAATCTCCGTACCAGTCTCAGGTCTTTTGCAGACTCCATCAGGTTTTCTTCCAGAATGGTCCTGTATTTGGCTCCATCCATCTTCCCATCAATTTTAACCATCTTCCCTGTCCCTGCTGAAGAAAAGCAGGCCCAAACCATGATGCTGCCACCACCATGTTTGACAGTGGGGATGGTGTGTTCAGGGTGATGAGCTGTGTTGCTTTTACGCCAAACATAACGTTTTGCATTGTTGTCAAAAAGTTCAATTTTGGTTTCATCTGACCAGAGCACCTTCTTCCACATGTTTGGTGTGTCTCCCAGGTGGCTTGTGGCAAACTTTGAACAACACTTTTTATGGATATCTTTAAGAAATGGCTTTCTTCTTGCCACTCTTCCATAAAGGCCAGATTTGTGCAATATACGACCGATTGTTGTCCTATGGACAGAGTCTCCCACCTCAGCTGTAGATCTCTGCAGTTCATCCAGAGTGATCATGGGCCTCTTGGCTGCATCTCTGATCAGTCTTCTCCTTGTATGAGCTGAAAGTTTAGAGGGACGGCCAGGTCTTGGTAGATTTGCAGTGGTCTGATACTCCTTCCATTTCAATATTATCGCTTGCACAGTGCTCCTTAGGATGTTTAAAGCTTGGGAAATCTTTTTGTATCCAAATCCGGCTTTAAACTTCTTCACAACAGTATCTCGGACTTGCCTGGTGTGTTCCTTGTTCTTCATGATGCTCTCTGCGCTTTTAACGGACCTCTGAGACTATCACAGTGCAGGTGCATTTATACGGAGACTTGATTACACACAGGTGGATTGTATTTATCATCATTAGGCCAACATTGGATCATTCAGAGATCCTCACTGAACTTCTGGAGAGAGTTTGCTGCACTGAAAGTAAAGGGGCTGAATAATTTTGCACGCCCAATTTTTCAGTTTTTGATTTGTTAAAAAAGTTTGAAATATCCAATAAATGTCGTTCCACTTCATGATTGTGTCCCACTTGTTGTTGATTCTTCACAAAAAAATACAGTTTTATATCTTTATGTTTGAAGCCTGAAATGTGGCAAAAGGTCGCAAAGTTCAAGGGGGCCGAATACTTTCGCAAGGCACTGTATATATACACATACACTTGATGACTGACAGGGGACTCTGTGTTGAAACCACAGTGCCTCCATCTTGGCACTCTCCCACCATTGTAAATCATATTTTGGAAGCTTTAGAAATGCATTTATTAATGTCTACATTATTAATGTCTCCATTTTGTTTTTGTCATGTGTATTCTATTACAGACAACTTAAAGCATACTTTTAAATTATATGATGTGACCTAAACATACAAATAAAAAAATATAACATTTTCCTTAAATTATCATTTTTAGAGCTCACTAATGTTACTGTCCCCACTACAACAACAAAATACATGTAATTCTGTCCTTAAAACAGTGTAGAATTCCATTCTTTCCTAACACAGCCTGCTCCTACTGGGGAGAACCAACATGGCATCAAAGCCTCTCAATAGCATCAGCAATCCAGGGCTTATGTACCTCATTGGATATATGCCATTTAGAAGACACTGTTATCCAAAGCAGCATACATTCACACATTTTTACGTACGGGTGGTCTCAGGAATCGAACCCATTATCCTGGCGTTGCAAGTGCCATGCTCTACCAACTGAGCTACAGAGGACCACAGTCACACAGCTACAGAGGATCACAAATGTAACAGGAATGGAACAAATACAGGCCTGATGCACGTATTCCCAGGTTACATACTAATGGAATGTCTACGTGTCATATCCATGTCATGATTTATATGCCACCATGTTGAATTCTGGTATAATCAGGAAACTGTTACTGTAAGTATGGAGGTCACGTGACCAGAAAGTGATCCCAAAATGGCTCTGGTGTGAGAAAGCTTCAGTTGAAATGTGTGTTTGAAACCATGAAAAGCTCAGTAATTGTGCACAGAAATACCTGTTCCTATGGTTTATTTGCGTGTGAGAAAGCAACCGTTAAAATGTTTGTTTGAAACATTGAAAAGTTACACATTCAGTAATTGTGTATAGAAAAACCTGTTCCTTTGTATTATGTGGGATGACGCGGGATAAAACAACCCACCTTGTCTCCATGATGTCACGGATGGCCTTGATATTCGGAGCGGAGCCCAGGTGAGTGTAATACGGCCCTTCGTCCTTCTCACTGATGGACTCTGTATCAAAACAAAGAAAGGCACAACCCCCATACCCAAATTAGACATCAACCGACAAATAATCTGTGTGTGAAGACAGACATGAAATGTGACTCACCCATGCAGTGGCAGGAAGGGATATCATACTGGGTCTTGATAGGAGTATCCAATAGGTTTTTAATGGGAGTATCCAAGAGTTTCATGGGGGAATTCATAAAACTCTGGAGCAGGGGTTCCTGCTTGGGGGTGAAGTCTAGGTGGGGTCTTTTCAGCCCATTGGAGCCAGGGCGCCCCATCCCCATGTCCTCCATCCCACCCAACCCACCGTCCAGGTCCGCGTGGGTCGAGAGCACCGTCACAGCGCCAGACTGCTCCACCTTGACCTTGTTCGGTGACCTGATGACGAGGGACTTCCTGTCGAAGACTGGCGAAAGCTGATACTGTCTGAGAGTCTGCTCCATGGTGGCTAGGATGCTCCGCTGGGAGCTGCTCTGGCTCCGCTCACCGCAGCACGACGTCTGGGGCTGTGGATTGTACTCTTGCTTGACCTGGATGCCCCCCGCTACCATACCCATCTCCCGGCCCTGCTGTTGATGCTGCATCAAGGGCGGTGGTCCAGGCCCTTGGTGGTGAGGGTGTTCGAACCGCGGCCCATTCACCATCTTGATGGGCCGGACGCCGTGCTTGAAATCTACAGGGGTCTGTGGATGAGGGGGACCCAGAGACTCCCGCTCAGACTGCCTCTGTAGAAGATGCATCCGCAGGGCCGCGTGCCTCTGGAAGTCCCCCTGGGGGCCCCCGTGTCCCAGGGGTGGAGGCCCCCCCCTCTGGAACTGGGCGCAAGACTCCTGCTGATTCTGCTCCATTTTAGGATACATCTGCTGTTGCTGTGCCTGTTGGTTTAAATCACCGTGTGGTAAGTGAGGTAGCGGTTGTGGGGGGGTCTGGGTAAGGGGGAAGTCCATGTGGTTGGGGTGTGGTTGTCGGAGGTGGGGCGGCGGCTGCTGCTGGTGGGAGTATTGCTTGGGTCCGGGGCTTGGAGTGTACTGCCTCTGCTGTTGTTGTTGGTGCTGCTGTTGTTGTTGCTGCTTCATCTCCAGCTCCATCTCCATCTCCATGGTATTACTGCTGCTGTGTCTCCATGACGCCTGCTGGGACTGCTGTGCGTCGTTGGGCTGAGAGGGGTCTACAGGATTGTACCCAGGGTTGTTTCTCATCATAGACTGTATCTGCTGCTGGTGCCCAGGTTGGGGTTGACCACCCTGACCTCTGTAGCCTCCACCAGGGGATTTCAGCTTCTTCTCTAGCCTGATGTAGTCCTCCAGCTTGAGTTTGTTCAGCAGCTGTTGACCGTCCATCGTGCCCTGGTTGGGGTCCTGTGACTGGGGTGCGTTGACCGATTGCTGTCCGTCGTACTGAGATGGATGGGACAGCGGGCGCTGCTGCTGCTGTTGATGTTGTGGACGTTGTGGCGGCTGCAAAAAGCTAGGTGAAAGTATTTCCTCTAGATCTGGGTCGCCTTCGCATAAGTGCTCTGGCTGCATGGGGGCTCGAAAACAATTCTCCCCTTGCTGCTGCTGTTGAGGAGGAGGAAGATTACACTGCTGCTGGTGCATGTGTTGTGTTTGTGGTTGCTGTTGAGGAGGAAGATTACACTGTTGTTGGTGCATGTGAGATGGGCCTTTAGAGTCGGCCTGCTGCTGCCACTCTGGGGCAGTGTTGTGTTGGGCAGGAGACGCTTGGTGAGGCGACTGGGCCGGCCGCGGCTGCTGTTGCTGGTAGGCCCCTCCGGTGGGTCCTACATCGAAGCTTTGTCCCCCCGTCTGGAACCTCCGTGCTGAGTCGGGCTCCAGCATCTGACCCCGGGAGTTTAGATCTATCCAGCCCATCTGGGAATTAGGGCAACCGGGATCCGCTCCTCCTCTCTGCTGCTGCTGGGTTGTGTCTTTCATCATCCCGTTTTGATGGGAGCGTTGGGGTCCAGGCTCGCTGCCAGTGGGCAGGGAAGCTGGGCCCATGGAGCCCTGGGGGCCCGTAGAGTCAGCTCCACAGGGGTTTCCTGTCTGCTGTTGCTGCATCCCATACTGTTGCTGCCGGCGCCTCCCCTCACTCTGCCCCATGCCTGGGCTGGGGAAAGGGCCGGGGCTGAACCCAATGGCCTCTTTTGTCTGCAGCGGAGTGCTCTGCTCTAGAGGGCTCGGGAAAGAGTTCTGATGGTTAAACTCCTGGTTAGGTTTCCTGTAAATGCCCTCTGTGTTGTTCTGATGTTGCGAGCCGTCAGCGGGCTGCTGTTGCGGGTGCTCTCCTCTGTAACTGTTAGAATAGCCATTCACCATATACGGGGCGTCTGAGTTGTTATATCCATTGCTGCCTTGCCCTTTAGGGTCTGCTACCCGAGTCTGCTGCTGTTTCTCAGAGGCAGGCATCTGGACTGAAATGGGAGGGAACCCTGAGGTAAGAGAGGTAGATGACTGCGTCGTGGCATGTTCGGGCAGTTCAGGGAGTTCGTTGGTGAGTGAGCTAATGTCGTCGACCAACCCCACCTCCGGTTGAAACTCCTGCACGCCCGTCTGTGCTGCGATGGACACTTGTTCTGGGTAATACTGAGACAGAGTTTTCTCTAGAAGGTCACCAGGTGTGCCTTCAATGGAATTGGGGCTCACTGTAGCACCGTTAGCTATTTGCTTGTTCCTCGATAGTGAGAAAATATCCCCTCCATTTGAGAAAGTATTACAGTTTCTCTTATCCAGTCTTGTCCCATCGCAGTCAAACTCTCCAGGCTTTGTCAACTCCGGGAAATCGTCCATGATGTCCCCACCATCCTTTTTGTCCCACATCTCCTCTCCATCCCCTCCATTAATCTCCAAATCCGATCTGAGTTTCTTGGCCTGGTGAAGGCCCAGTAAGGACTGGTCACAGAGCGCATGCTTCAGATCCCCGCCATTGATCATGTTATAAGAGCCTTGGTCGAACAGTCCCTGCACTCCGGCAGGACTGCTGCAGTTCTCCCTGTGTCTCTTCATTGGGTTGATGACCCCTGCCACGGCCTTGTTGTAAAGGTTCCAGTTTCCATCCCCGTTGATCTGCTGATGGGCTCCTTCCGGCGACTGGGTGCCATTTTGGAGCTTGGCGGTGATCAGGTTGTCTGGTTGAGTGGCGGCGCTGAGTTGTGCTAGTATCAGACTTTCTTCCGTCTCCTGGCTGGCCTTTTCTGTTTCCATCTGGCCTGCTCTGAGTCCATCCACAGGGCTGCGCTCTGTGCGTCCTGCAGGGGAGACGGAGAGAGAGAGAGAGAGAGGTATTACTAACCATGAAATACAGAAACAACAGACAAACAGTCCCTTAAATGTGTAATCATAAGGTAAGATTACACATTTAAACAAAACATGTGAATGGTGCATATAGCACTGATCTTGAATTAAGGTGGAAATGGGTATTTTATGATGATAGACTATTTTTATACAACCATCCTATGATTCGTCAAATGTCATCACTAGTTTCCACTTTCCCATAACATCACATTAGTTCGAAACGAAAGGGAAAAAACACACATTCTCTCCTAAATTGAATGGAATTGGATGTATTTATAAACACAGGACAAAACACATGTGGGCGGCGACTCTTTGCATGTGGGCGGCGACACTTTGCATGTGGGCGGCGACACTTTGCATGTGGGCGGCGACGCTTTGCATGGGGGCGGCAGGTAGCCTAGTGGTTAGAGTGCTGGGCCAGTAACCAAAAGTTTGCTGGATCGAATCCCTGAGCTGACTAGGTAAAAACTAGGTAAAAACCCTGAACAAGGCAGTAAACCCCCTGTTCCTAGTCTGTCATTGTAAATAAGAATTTGTTCTTAACTATCTTGAGTAGTTAAATAAAGTGGCGGGAAACAGTAATTGAGTCTGAAATCATCGCCAGCCTGGGTCACAGAGTTGAGTCTGGGGAGTAATATGTTTACACTTGGCTCTGAGTGGATATCAGTTATGCGACATGAAGGAAGGCACAGAATTAAATGATCCTCAACTGGGTGGCAAGCAGGGAGAGAAATAAGAAGGTTATCCCAGGACAACATGCCGGGTCAGCACGGAGTGACACACACACAGTGTGGGAACCAGTGTGGTTGAAACATTTTTACTTCTGATAAAGGAGGTCAGACTTTCTGTAATCCTGTCCTGTGAGTTTCTGCCTTTATGAAGTCAGAGATGGTGAAATAAAATCAGCTCCATTTCCCTTAGAAGTGCATTAAGTCAACCGAGCTAAATGTAAACATACCATAAGGCCAGATGCATAATATTCCCAGTCCATCATGCTGTACCTGATGAGAGAAACACCAGGGAAGTTGAGGAATATATCTTCTGAATGTGCTGCTTTTTAGACACTCATGAACCCATTGGCACTCAGATTCTCACGAACACATTGGCAGCCAGAGCAGTATGAGTGCTTCTCTGAGACAGACTCTCTCAGGCAAAACATTATTGGGGAGACAAAACACGACCAAATTATGCACGTTCACCCCCCTCTCCCAACCCCCCACCCCCGACGCAACGAGGCATTAGAAACTGTCTCTGTCTCGATATAGAGAGACGGCTCCAGGAAGGAAGGTGTCTCAATAAAGAAAGAACAGCCAGAGGCAGCTTGCAGCATTCTTTGGGTGCGCACCGTATTCACGACACAGCACACAGCTCCGAACCTGAGCAGCTGTCTATGGGGCTCAGCTTGGCGAGTGAGGCTTCTCTCCACAGCTAGAAGCAGCCGAGCATGTTTACAGAAGAGCGGAGGGAGAGAGAGAGGAGACATACCAACGGCTCCTCTACTCCTCCACCATGCCTCTTTCTTCTCAGGCAGATGCTACTTGTATCAAACAAAGGGGTGCATGTGTCTGATCACATGGCTAGACACTGACCTCATTCCATTAACTGCTACACGCTGGGAGTTTATGCTATAGAATGACTTGTTGGAGGATAAGATGACACTTTTCTTGAAGGAGAGGGTGGGGAATAGGTTTTGTTCCATTTTTTACTGAGGACTGGTACCTTTTTTCATACAATATGGAAGAAAAAAATGTATATTTCTTAAAAGAGAATGAATGGGATCTTAAGCATTTACAAATTTGTAACGTTTTGTACGAATTGGAATTTGTAACATATCATACAAAATGGATGACGTTGTGCACAATTTTCGGGGACCCGTTTTGTCTCATGAGCGCTATAAATTTAAAAACTACTGGCTGAAATTATACAAAACCTCTGTATCATCACTTTTAAGGTATATTAAATATATTTGTTGCAGGTATAGTAAATATGTATATACACTGAACAAAATTATAAATGCAACATGTAAAGTGTTGGTTCATCTTTCATGAGCTGAAATAAAAGATCCCAGAGATGTTCTATATGCACAAAAAGCTTATTTCACTAAAATGTTTTGCACAAATTTGTTTACATCCCTGTTAGGAGAATTGATCCTTTGCCAAGATAATCCATCCACCTAACAGGTGTGGCATATCACAAAGCTGATTAAACAGCATGAGTATTACACAGGTGCACCTTGTGCTGGGACAATAAAAAGCCCCTATAAATTGTGCAGTTTTGTCCCACAACACAATGCAACATAAACAATTGGCATGCTGACTGCAGGAATGTCCATCAGAGCTGTTGCCAGAGAATTTAATGTTGATTTCTCTACCAAAAGCCATCTCCAACATCATTTAAGAGAATTTGTCAGTACGTCCAGCCGGTCTCACAACCGCAGACCATGTGTAGGGTGTCGTGTGGGCAAGCAGTTTGCTGATGTCAACGTTGTGAACAGAGTGCCCCTTGGTGGCGGTGGGGGTATGGTCAGGCATGAGCTGTGGACAACATACATAATTACGTTTAGTTGATAGCAATTTGAATTCCCAGAAATACCATAATGAGATCCTGAGGCCCATTTGTTTAAGGTATCTGTGACCAACATATGCATATCTGTATTCCCACTCATGTGAAATCAATACATTATTTATTTAACTAGGCAAGTCAGTTAAGAACAAATTCTTATTTACAATGACAGCCTAGGAACAGGTTAACTGCCTTGTTCAGGGGACAGAACAACAGATTTTTAACTTGTCAGCTCAGGGATTCAATCTAGCAACCTTTCGTTTACTGGCCCAACGCTCTAACCACTAGGCTACCTACCGCCGCTAGATTAAGGCCTAATGAATTTATTTCAATTGACTGGTTTCCTCATATGAACTATAACTCAGTAAAATCTTTGAAATTGTTACACATTGGGCTTATGTTGTAGTTCAGTATATATTTATTACATCAATGCTGAGTTCCACATTTTTCAAACTGTTTAGACATGACTGAGGCTGCATCATGTAACAACGATATTCTCCTTCTGTAATGTTGATGTTTGAGACAGGCGGGGAAAGGAGGCTGGTAATGTTACAGGTGGTAGATGGGAAAAGAGCTTGCTATGCGTCGGCTGTTTAGCACTGCTATTCCTCACCTTCTGCCTCATTGTAATTTACAGGTAACTGACAGAACAAAGGAAACACTTGAGTAAATGAGCCCCATCAAAGACAGTATGTTGGCGTTTCCTTTATTTTGGCAGTTACCTGTACGAGGGGTGGTTGAGGCCAACTATCTTATAGGGAACATGGCTTTCCCCTCCATATTTTCATGTCAGTAAGGCCATACTCTGGATAGTATAACCCTGGTTCCACAGAGGTGTGAGTCCCTGGTAGCCAAGACAGATAGTCTACTCTGTCCTATACTGTAGTTATCATATGGGATTAGAGGTATAGAGTTAATGCAAAACTCCTAGAGGGATGATTGGGCAGTCGCAGATATTGAATTACATTATGGATTTGATTGAGTTTACGGTTAGGCCGTTGTGACAGACAGTCAACTAAGTTCTCACTCTGGGCTGTCTATTGTTCACAAGGTCAAGCGATGACATCACGGCGGAGTCACGATCGGATAACACTGGATAGGCAGGAAATAAGATGCCTGATTCTCATATTATAATATGAGTCGGCCCCTGCAGTGCTCACACACCACATCTCACCCCCTTTGAGTCATTCTGGTCTGTTGTGACTTATCACCATCTTAGTAAACATCAACACAGCCAAGTCTTTGTCAAATTTTCAGCAGGCAAATTATGCTGATGTAGCATAATTACAGTATGTCCTTGTGCGGAGATATTTCAGAGAAGGGTTTCAGAGCTACTGTACACCAACGGGCCTATCGTAGCTAGGTGAGAAGCCAGTTAAAGGCTGTTGAGGGTTGTATTGCATTGTGATGCAGGGAGGCATCTCTCTCCAAGAAGAGAGAGTGAAAGAGCAATACTGTGAACCTTCACTCTTCTCCTTTCCCCTTCACTCCCCCAACCCCCTACAACCCCCCCAGGGAAGCAAATAGAGATTCCAGCGATGGCATTGATTTCTGTCTGCCACACGCCATTATTAATGCATGTAACATCCGCAGCATCTGCAAAATAATTACAGCGCGCCAGGGCCAGAATCCAGCCACAGTCTAATCCATCATAATTATGAGCAACTCCTCTGCAGATGTCTCAAGGAAGAGCCGGCCGCGGCTCAAAAAGGAACGGACTTTTCTGTAAAATATCACTGAAAGAGAGTTTGACGCGGTGGGGTTCTAATGTTTGTCGACAGCGCCATTAAGCTGGGAGAGGGTTGTCATCCCGCCGTTGAGGTTTATGCTGTATCGCATTAGTGGAAACGCAGACTGTTCTCAGGACAGGTCTGCTGCTTTTGACTAGCAGAAGTGACTTTTCATAGCAAGTTAGGAGAATTAACGTGGCAGGTTAGGGCAATTAAGTTAAGTTTAGGAAAAGGGTTAGGGCAACCAAGACTGTTGTCAGAGCAGGTCTGCTGCTATTGACTAGAGCCTTGTCATCCTGCCGCTGAGATTTATGGGGCGTGGAAGACGAGGGGTGGTCGTGCATGGTGTGGTGGCACAGGGCTGTATCTCAATAGTCTAAGATGGCTTCCTTTTGTCTTTCTTTACGCTTCTCCTTTCCCTTCATCATTGATGATTGGAGGCCCGGACTTCCTCAGATCTCTGTTCTCTTAGGGACCACACACACCGCACGGAATGATGATCTGCTGTTTGTCTGCAGTTTGTTCGGCGCGGTGTGTTTCAGGGACCACCCTCTGGTGTACGTCTGACTGCTGACATTTTGTCCTGTTCTACATGTAGAATCAGTTTGCAAATTACGGCTGGCAATATATTCAGAGGTGCTAAGTACTCTTGGCTGGCAAACGCTACCGGTATGTCCGTGACTTTTAAAGCTCTCAAAACTCATGTCAGCAAAAATGTGTGTTTGAGGGCCACTAAATCATGTCCTTTCGTGCATGGAGCTCAGTGCAGGGGCCTCTAGAACGAAACCGCCATGGTCCGATAAGAAAAACATGGTCCCCAACCTTTGAAAAACATAATTGGAACCAGCTTTAGATTCCCATGAAAACTCTCTCCCTCCCTTAGAGAGCGTTCAGCTCTATACGAAGCCAAAGACTGGTGTAGAAGAAAAGGAGATTTAATAATAAATAGCAGTGGCCGCGTGGTATGTTTCATTTGGCACAGTGTGTATCTGCACAAAGCTGTCATATCTCCCCCCCCACCCAAGCCTGAACTCCATTAGGGCAAGAGAAGACTAAAAACAACAGTGAGAAAAAGTTGTGTGTGCATACTGTATGTCTGTGTGCATACTGTATGTCTGTGTGCATACTGTATGTCTGTGTGCATACTGTATGTCTGTGTATCAAACATCTACTCATGCACATATTGATGTATGGAGAGCTATCTATTTATCTGTCTAAAATAAGGGTTGACTGATAGTAGATGCGATGTGCTGTAGTATAGACTAGGTTGAGGTCGAGAGGAGAAAGGGATATGAGTGTATGTAGAAAAAGCTCATATGTAACCGATTCAGCTCCACATGTGCTATATTCCGTGTGTCTGGCAGGAAAGGGAGTGCATGGGGTATAGTTCAGTTTGTATAAGTTTCTGAGAGGGAAGAATGTAAATGGGGCACCTGCTGGGGCAGACTGACAGGAAAAACGTAATTCATCATACCCGAAGTCTAGATGGAAAGTTTTTTTGCCGGGGGTCATAAGGTTCACACAGTAGTGTGCTTCCAGCACTCCCAATTCTTTACCCTTTAGTGAGAAACAATATGGTTTATTATCACATACACAGGACAGGTGCAGTGAAATGTTGTTTTGCAGAGTCAGCTGGAGTAGTATGACGCCCCTGCAGCAAATTAGGGTTAAGTACCTTGCTCAAGGGCACATTGACAGGTTTTTCACCATGTCGGCTCAGGTATTCATTCAACTGGCCTAACCTGCTGCCCTCTACTCCTACAGTTTCTGTTAGTCACAATACAAAGACATTTCTTTACAGAAAAAGTTACTCGTCCACTAACTTGAGGCGATCAGATCAAGCCATTATGGCTCATGTTTGCCCCTTCCAGCTATGCAGTTGCATTGTCTGTTGAGTTTATTTTATTTTTACAGGGACAGTGCACTTTAATCAACGTTTCAGTAAAAGTCACGGTTTTAGCCAGCCGGCTAATTTTCAACCACAGTCCCTGGGAAGGTTATTAAAAACAATTACAATATAGACAATCATTGAGCAGTAAGCACACGCAGAGCAACATAGGACAAACAAGATGTAGCATACAGACAGAGCAACATAGAACAAAAAGCAGCAAGACAAAATTCATAAAAGCAACAAAGTGTTTCCACACCTCACAAGCTACAGGCAACAGACAACATGGAAAGCGGCAACACACAGTTAGGGATGTTGGGAAACAACAATAAACTCAGACTGGTGAAACTCAGGGCAGGCTGTCTGGCTGGTCATTAACATTGTCCCCTCCTGAGACTGTGTGTCATCCCTCCAGGACATTACCACCTCAGCACCAGACCCCCGGTGTTAGAGTGATAAATCACACACTAACGAGCCAGCCTGCGAGGACAAAACAGGGTGCTGCTCTCCTTGTCACTCTCCCTGTCACAACAGAGGTGACAGACCAACTGGAGGAGGAGTGAGAGGTAGGGCAATGGGAATTCTCAGGTTAACATCCAATCCACTCTGGTCGTGTCTCTCGTGACGTGAACATGCCCCCAAGTTCTGATGTTGAATTTGTCTCACGTGACGTGAAAATGCCCCGAGCTGAGCTCTGTGTTTGAGTATAAAGTTGTTGTTGTGAGTAAGATGTCTATTGTCTACTCTAAGACTGAGTATGTCTCAGGATCAGGTCGACAATGAAAATAAAATGATAACGGAGAGTGGTGGAACGTTCTATACGTTATAGCTATTTGTGAAACAGTCCCTTTTGTGAGTTACAATTATTTAATTTCCAAAACCGTTTCTAGTAAAGTATCAATAGCTGTCAAGACTTGAGGAAGTAAGTATTTTATTTTACCGGGCAAGTCAGTTAAGAACAAATTCTTATTTTCAATGATGACCTAGGAACAGTGGGTTAACTGCCTGTTCAGGGGCAGAACAACAGATTTGTACCTTGGGGATTCAAACTTGCAACCTTTCGGTTACTAGTCCAATGCTCTAACCACTAGGCTACCCTGCCTTGGACAAGTAAGCTTTGTCTGAGCCTGAATGGCCCATAGTCTTGACTAAACAGGAATATAAGCAGAATATGACACGCATCGATATCCTGAATGAAACAATATGCCAGGGTTCCTCAACTGGCGGTCTGTGGGCCGAATCTGGCCCGCGGGTGAATTTATTTGGTCCCACAATTTTTCTGAGCAAATTTATTTAATTATTTTTAATGGACATAAAAGACTGTAAAAACACCAGCAAATCGTCTCCATGTGATTTTAATTTTGGAAATCTGTTCCAAAGTATTCTCACACATAATAGAGAGACACGTGATCGTATACAAATGTAAGCAAGGCTTGAAATTATTATGTTTTAGTCATATATTATATCTGTTTGGGTTTCTTGCGGTCAATTAGCAGTCTACGAATTATTTGCAATTACGTTCTGGCTCCTTGACCATCCGCTCAAGATAAACCGTCCCACGGCTGTATGTAGTTGACGATCCCTGGTATTGACCATCTATTCTAGAGTGCATGTCCTTAGTTATGATGCTGGAAACACATGGTGAAGAGCAGCCATTAATAAAGCTGATCTAACTAATATAGTTCCACTCAGACTGAGGAGCTATTGGGACCCTTAAAGATGACGAGTCTTCCAGCAAGCTGCTGATGTGTGTGTGTGCATGTGTGTGTGCGTGCGTATTGCTGAGCTAATCCCTTTCAGACACAGCTGGATGTACCGTGCTACGGGCGTCCCCTCTCACCCTCCGCCATTATAATCAGAAGTGACAATGTCCCTTTGTCCAACATGGGGGAACCCTCTTAGATAGCTTCACATATGGGCTCCAAAATACTTGCAACATACCCAGACTGAGAATTAATGAATGCCTAATAGGTATTGTCTTTTCATGAACCCAAAACGCAAGACGTAGACAAAAAATATGGTCCACTTGACGAGAAAAGGTATGGCCCCAATATAAACTACTGTCCCATGTGACTTTGTTTTGTTTAGTCTCCCTCTATGGAGTTAGTGTGTAAATCAGTAACTAAGTCAGAGGTAAAGCACTATCAGCGATCTGCTCCCAGCCCATGGCGCCCAGCCTCCCACTGGGCCAAGTCAGTGTGCGGCTTCGCTCCAGATCCTCGGGGACTCCGCTCCAAAGTTTAGTGTTTGCCGAGCAGAGCTGAGCTGCTTGTCACAGTTGGATACACCCACAACGACACAAAAAAACTCTCTCTCTGAGAACACAGATAACAAAGCCAGAGATCCCAGCTGAGTGCTGTACAAGCGCGCATGCACACACACAGTGAGAAAAATGTCCAATGTTGACTGTGCCTGGTTCCAAAACAATAGGGACAGATTGGCTGCATTCTATGTACTGCTAATTAAAAGGAATGATTCACAGTCTTCCTATTTTAGCTCAGGAGTCTTCTGCATAATTTGAGAAACCAGTGTCCACAACAAACATATATTTCTATTGGAATCCATTGTGTTACAGAGCTTTACTGAAGATGCCTGATAGAACTTCACATTACTGATGCGATTGATCTATTTCAAATTTCCCTCTCCAGTTCCTAATGCCCACCAGGGAAAAGCTAGGTTTGTTATTCATTAAATGACTCCCTTTCTTTAAAGGTAGACTCAGCAATATGATGTTGATGCAGAAAGCAAACAGCATAGTGGGTCAATTTCCGCAACATCTAAGAGCGTTAAAGCGCGAGGCTCAACTCCTCCACTGTTTTGGTCCCGTGGCTACCACACAGTAACAGCCTGAAGCGAACCCGTGCACCGTGCACCACAGACACTGTGTGTGACTGTGTGAGAACTAAGCGTTGCATCTCGCTCATCTCAATATCTGCCGTGCCACTCGTGGCAACATCATTCGCTGAGTCTACCTTTAAAATGGAATTCAAATTGAGCTAGGTGCCTTTGTCCCTCCAATGGTGTGTGCCCTTTGTTTTCATATTGTTGATTGTGTGCTGGGTTTTCTAGCGTATGCTAGCGTACCTGTAGACATCCAGTTATTGCGCCAACGCTAGTTAGCATTGGCTCGCAAAACTACCAGAATCTTGGCAGATTGTTGCAGTATCCCTTTATGCCTGAGGGTAAGTGGTTTGATACTGGCAACAGTCGGTTATTGCTGTTAGACAATGCAGACAGTGTGCGCACCAGTATCACTTCAGGACACTGGCAAAGGGACGAGCATGCAACTGTAATGAACAGGACATTTTAAGCACTAAATGTAAGGATTGTGTGACTTATCCGACAGGAGAAGATTACAGATGTTGTACTAGTCATGTATGAACAATACATTGACACATTGGAGTCCAAAGCGTGAAGGTTTACAAAATACTGACGTAGTTCCAATTTGTAAGTCGCTCTGGATAAGAGCGTCTGCTAAATGACTTAAATGTAAATGTAAATGTAGTTTTCAAGGTCCCATTTTAATCTCTTTAAATGAATGGACGGGGGGGCTACTGTACTACTCCTACTGGCTGTTTGTTTTGTCATGGTCAACATATGACTTAAAGCCGCGTTCAGCAGTTGAAACAATTACAAAGTGTCCTCCCCGCTCCTGTTTCGGTAAAAATCTGAAGGATGGGACTGGAGAAAGGTAACCACTCTCAAATTTGTAGACAGAGCTATGTATGCAAGGACTGACCGTCCAAAAGTATAGTCTTAACCATATTATAGGGCTATATAGTGTTTGTTTGCGTTTATTTAGTTAACAAACATTGGAGTAAAAAAAGCTTATATTTTGGGTTCTGACGGGGTAAATAGTTGAACTAAATTTGAGGCATTTCTAAGTAAAATTCTGTAAGAATCCATGGGTACATATAATGAATTTATATATCCAAACATGTAGCAACTGCAGTTTCCACCTTTAACAGAAGTTGTCTGTTTCCCTTAGTAGCCTATTCAATGAACAGAGTGATTCATTTTGGAATTTAACTGACACAAAAACACTCCAAAATACACTTGGCAGACATTTATCTCCACCCTAATGCTCTTTCGTTATGTCATAATCTCAACATTTCCCTCCAAGAAATAATCCATGTCTCTTTCAACGAGAGTTAAGTGCAGCAAAGTGCATTGCAGTGGACCCACACTGTGTTTCTGTTGTTTCAGAGAGAGAGGGAGCAGCAGCAATAGGAGAGGTGCGTTAGTAGACAGGGCCTATTGGCAGTCGACTTGGCAGCCGTACGTGACATTCACGGATAATGACAGCCGCTAGAAGGACCATGTCTCAGTTGGTCTCAGGTTCAGACTTGGGCAATAGTGGGGGTCAGAGACGGACTCAACATACAGACTCAACATGTAGGGCAATTCTGACAAATGCCAGAGGGGCTGGTCCATCGTTAGCCCAGCGGGCCTGTCTAAAGTCGAGTTTTAGCCCGGAAATATCATTATTTTTTTCGATATTAATGGGGGCCTTGAGGAAGAATGGGCCGGTGTGTTATACACTGGTGGGGTATAAGGACATGCTCTGGGTCTGTATATATAGTGTCTCAGAGTGCTGATCCAGGGACAGTTTAGTCTTTTAGATCATCATTTATATTATTATATGGACAGAGGCGACCTGATCCTAGATTAGCAGTCCTTCTCTGAAAGGCATTGTGAATAGAGGCCCAGAGCTGGAGATATTCAAGAAGGACTCGTAAATCAGATGCACACCCCGGCCGTCAAGCACCTTTTTCTTTGTCCCAGAATGGTCCCAAAAATAAGCCATTATCTCAAGTGTATGTTTCCCCTTCGTCGCCAATAGCTGCTTAACTATGTTCCTGTCTGTCGATACGAATGGGGAGCACGCTTCCATAGAGGCTGTACATTTTGGGGAAACGTTTGAGTCACTGCCAACCTTGTTAAACTGGATTACAAATCCAGCACTTCCAAAGTAACTTTTCTTAGTGTTTTATTGTCTTGTGTTTTTATTATTTCCACTTGATTTCCTCGTTTAAGTGTGCCAAACACCTACGTAGTGAAATGTTATACCAGGCCATGTGATTAAGAACACATTGGGGTGAACAAATGTGGCGTGTTTGTCTGTCTGCCCAGTTTTTGATTTTCTGTTGTCACGTTTTCCTTCAGTCAATGTAGTGATTGAGGTTTCAGATACCTTTGTTGTACAGTATCAGTCGAGGTGGACATTTGAAAAGACTAGAGAATTAACACATGCCATTTTGGACCATAGATGTTGTACTTGTAACCCAGATGTTTCAAGCGTTCAAGTCTCTGCAGGCATGGTCTCTCTCTTTCTTTCTTTCTTTCTTTCTTTCTTTCTTTCTTTCTTTCTTTCTTTCTTTCTCTCTTTCTTTCTTTCTCTCTTTCTTTCTTTCTTTCTTTCTTTCTCTCTTTCTTTCTTTCTTTCTTTCTTTCTTTCTTTCTTTCTTTCTTTCTTTCTTTCTTTCTTTCTTTCTTTCTTTCTTTCTTTCTTTCTTTCTTTCTTTCTTTCTTTCTTTCTTTCTTTCTTTCTTTCTTTCTGTCTCTCTTTCTTTCTCTCGGTCTCGTTCCCTCTTTCTTCCGTTCTTCACCCTAATGCTTTATAATTACTGTGTGGGTGTGTGTGTGTGTGTGGGGGGGGTCACAAGGTAGACCACTGACCAGCCCAGGGCACTTTTGAAACAGCCGGCCAACAACTCAGTCACAACAGGACCTTTGTTAACTCATTAGTATAGTACTTCAGTACTACAGCCTGTCTGGTTCAAACTACACCGGACCGTATGTTTATCAAGCACTTTAGCTGGTTCACATATTTACATGTTTATTTGAACAACATGGTCTCTATGCACCATTACCACAATGGGGTCCAATTAGAAGTTGTCTCAATATTTAGAGTGGGACTGACCTCTTACCTCATACTGAACCAAGCAACACACACACGCACACACACACAAATGCATGCACACACACTTTTCACAAATTACTGTACATCTGACAGTCTAACGTTGAAATGTAGTCTTTGTCTAATGCAAATGTTTCATCTTTTCACAAAGAGATGTTCTGTTACTTCACCAGTACACCACTGTGAATAACAGACTGGCTCTACTGTATCTGTCTTCCCTCTGGTCTAGCCAGGCAGCGCTGGGCTGGTTTCAAGCTGCAGACTAGCTGTAGGACTTGAGTGACACCAAATCATTGGCTTCCCGTCCGAGCTGTAATTGGGTCAGATGACTGGCGTGCTACAGCGGTTTAAATCCCTCACATAAATATAGACTGGAAGACTCGCTTGCTATGCGGAGCTCCCCACACGACCCCCCCTTTTTCGCTACGTTACTCCAGAGTCCAACTAGCTCTTCCTCATGCAAACAACCAAGTGAGTAATCAAGAGTCCTCGTATGTTGATTACTTTACGTTATGTTGCTGTAATGTAAAGTAACAACTTACAATAAATTGATGTAATGTAAAGTACCACTTTACAATAAGTTGCTGTAATGCAAAGTAACACTTTACAATAAGCTCTTATAGCTAAGTAGTAACACTGCAGTTACTACAGTAACAGCATAGTTATTTGTTAGTGTTACGAGTACTACAAGTATTACAGCAGCGTAATGCCAAGTGTACTGAGTTGATTCGGTCCATGGGGTAGTGCCTCAATGGTAATCCGCTCTGGATCCCTGGAACCTAAACACTGTAATACGGTGTTGGTAATAAGAGAACTCATGTTTCATTGTACGACAAAGCCCAACTATGCCTTTAAACAAATAAAAAAATGACAAGTAAGCATTTCATTGTATCCTGACGAATAAACATTAAGTTGATTTTGTTTTGGATCAGCACTCTGAGACACATTATAAAATACAGGACCTGGACGATTAATGGAAAAATGTGCTACTTTCTTTGCAAGTTTTATTCTGAAATCTAAGTTGCAAAATAATACCAGGCTCTGAAGTACTAGATTCTTTGTCGTGAAATATGAACTATTTCATTTTTTACTGGGACTCTTTTACGGCCTCCTGGAATCCACACATTATATTGACTCCTGTGGCAACAATACTGAATGAATGAACACATTTGAAGTGCAATACTAGAGCAATAGTATGCAAAAGTCAGGAATACAAAATACAAGTGAACACAAATACTATGTAATATAGGACGTAATAGAAGACGTTATATATATTGAGAAATAAAATAATATACTATGTCAAGTAACAGTATACGGAGCCTTGAGAAGGTATTCACACGTCTGGACTTTTTTCCACATTTTGTTGTTACATCCTGATTTTAAAATTGATTCAATTGAGATGTATTTATTTTTTGTCACTGGCCTACACACATTACCCCAAAATGTAAGTGGAATGATGCATTTTGACATTTTTTTTTACAAATGAACAAAAAATGAAAAGATGAGTCTTGAGTCAAGTATTCAACCCCTTTGTTATGGCCAGCCTAAATACAGTGTCTTCAGAAGGTATTCAACCCCTTTGTTATGGCCAGCCTAAATACAGTGTCTTCAGAAGGTATTCAACCCCTTTGTTATGGCCAGCCTAAATACAGTGTCTTCAGAAGGTATTCAACCCCTTTGTTATGGCCAGCCTAAATACAGTGTCTTCAGAAGGTATTCAACCCCTTTGTTATGGCCAGCCTAAATACAGTGTCTTCAGAAGGTATTCAACCCCTTTGTTATGGCCAGCCTAAATACAGTGCCTTCAGAAGGTATTCAACCCCTTTGTTATGGCCAGCCTAAATACAGTTCCTTCAGAAGGTATTCACAAAAATGTATTGTTACAGCCTGAATAAAAATGTAATTGAATTGAGATTTTGTGTCATTAATCTACACACAATACCCCATAAGGTCAAAGTGGAATTCTGTTTGTAGGGAATTTGAGAAATGTATAAATAAAAAAATATTGAAATGTTTTGAGTCAATAACTATTCAACTCATTTGTTATGGCCAGCCTAAATACAGTGTCTTCAGAAGGTATTCAACCCCTTTGTTATGGCCAGCCTAAATACAGTGTCTTCAGAAGGTATTCAACCCCTTTGATATGGCCAGCCTAAATACAGTGCCTTCAGAAGGTATTCAACCCCTTTGTTATGGCAAGCCTAAATACAGTGTCTTCAGAAGGTATTCAACCCCTTTGTTATGGCCAGCCTAAATACAGTGTCTTCAGAAGGTATTCAACCCCTTTGTTATGGCCAGCCTAAATACAGTGTCTTCAGAAGGTATTCAACCCCTTTGTTATGGCCAGCCTAAATACAGTGTCTTCAGAAGGTATTCAACCCCTTTGTTATGGCCAGCCTAAATACAGTGTCTTCAGAAGGTATTCAACCCCTTTGTTATGGCCAGCCTAAATACAGTGTCTTCAGAAGGTATTCAACCCCTTTGTTATGGCCAGCCTAAATACAGTGCCTTCAGAAGGTATTCAACCCCTTTGTTATGGCCAGCCTAAATACAGTTCCTTCAGAAGGTATTCACAAAAATGTATTGTTACAGCCTGAATAAAAATGTAATTGAATTGAGATTTTGTGTCATTAATCTACACACAATACCCCATAAGGTCAAAGTGGAATTCTGTTTGTAGGGAATTTGAGAAATGTATAAATAAAAAAATATTGAAATGTTTTGAGTCAATAACTATTCAACCCCTTTGTTATGGCCAGCCTAAATACAGTGTCTTCAGAAGGTATTCAACCCCTTTGTTATGGCCAGCCTAAATACAGTGCCTTCAGAAGGTATTCAACCCCTTTGTTATGGCAAGCCTAAATACAGTGTCTTCAGAAGGTATTCAACCCCTTTGTTATGGCCAGCCTAAATACAGTGTCTTCAGAAGGTATTCAACCCCTTTGTTATGGCCAGCCTAAATACAGTGCCTTCAGAAGGTATTCAACCCCTTTGTTATGGCAAGCCTAAATACAGTGCCTTCAGAAGGTATTCAACCCCTTTGTTATGGCCAGCCTAAATACAGTGTCTTCAGAAGGTATTCAACCCCTTTGTTATGGCAAGCCTAAATACAGTGCCTTCAGAAGGTATTCACAAAAATGTATTGTTACAGCCTGAATAAAAATGTAATTGAATTGAGATTTTGTGTCATTAATCTACACACAATACCCCATATAAGGTCAGAGTGGAATTCTGTTTGTAGGGAATTTGAGAAATGTATAAATAAAAAATGACTGAAATGTTTTGAGTCAATAACTATTCAACTCATTTGTTATGGCAAGCCTAAATACGTTCAGGAGTAAAAACGTGCTTAACAAATCACATAATAAGTTGCATGGTCTCCATGTTCAATAATAGTGGTTAACATGATTTTTGAATGACTACCCCATCTTTTATTTATTTTATTTTTTCCCCACCTTTATTTAACAAGGTAGGCTAGTTGAGAACACCTTTATTTAACCAGGTAGGCTAGTTGAGAACAAGTTCTCGATTGCAACTGCGACCTGGCCAAGATAAAGCAGAGCAATTTGACACATACAACAACACAAAGTTACACATGGAATAAACAAAACATACAGTCAATAATACAGTAGAAAAAATTAAACAAAAAATCTACAAACATTGAGTGCAAATGAAGTAAGATAAGGGAGTTAAGGCAGTAAATAGGCCATGGTGGCGAAATAATTACAATATGGCAATTAAACACTGGAATGGTAGATGTGCAGAAGATGAATGTGCAAGTAGAGATACTGTGGTGCAAAGGAGCAAGATAAATAAATACAGTATGGGGATGAGGTAGATAGATGGGCTGTTTACAGATGGGCTATGTACAGGTGCAGTGATCTGTGAGCTGCTCTGACAGCTGGAGCTTAAAGCTAGTGAGGGAGATATGAGTCTCCAACTTCAGTGATTTTTGCAGTTCGTTCTAGTCATAGGCAGCAGAGAACTGGAAGGAAAGGCGACCAAAGGAGGAATTGGCTTTGGGGGTGACCAGTGAGATATACCTGCGAGCTGAGATAAGGCGGGGCTTTACCTAACAGATACTTGTAGATGACCTGTAGCCAGTGGTTGGCGACGAGTATGGAGCGAGGGCCAGCCAACGAGAGCGTACAGGTCGCAGTGGTGGGTAGTATATGGGGCTTTGGTGACAAAACTAATTGCACTGTGATAGACTGCATCCAATTTGCTGAGTAGATTGTTGGAGGTTATTTTATAGATGAGATCGATGAAGTCGAGGATTGGTAGGATGGTCAGTTTTACAAGGGTATATTTGGCAGCATGAGTGAAGGATGCTTTGTTGCGATATAGGAAGCCAATTCTAGATTTAATTTTAGATTGGAGATGCTTAATGTGAGTCTGGAATTAGAGTTTACAGACTAACCAGAGACCTAGGTATTTGTAGTTGTCCACGTATTCTAAGTCAGAGCCGTCCAGAGTAGTGATGCTGGATGGGCGGGCAGGTGCGGGCAGTGATCGATTGAATAGCATGCATTTAGTTTTACTTGCATTTAAGAGCAGTTGGAGGCCACGGAAGGAGAGTTGTATGGCATTGAAGCTCGTCTGGAGGTTAGTTAACACAGTGTCCAAAGAGGGGCCAGAAGTATACAGAATGGTGTCGTCTGCGTAGAGGTGAATCATAGAATCACCAGCAGCAAGAGCGACATCATTGATGTATACAGAGAAGAGAGTCAGACCGACAATTGAACCCTGTGGTACCCCCATAGAGACGGCCAGAGGTCTGGACAACATGCCCTCCGATTTGACACACTTAACTCTATCAGAGAAGTAGTTGGTAAACCAGGCGAGGCAATCATTTGAGAAACCAAGGCTGTCGAGTCTGCCAATAAGAATGTGGTGATTGACAGAGTCAAAAGCCTTGGCCAGGTCAATGAATACGGCTGCACAGTAATGTTTCTTATCAATGGCGGTTATGATATCGTTTAGGACCTTGAGCGTGGCTGAGGTGCACCCATGACCAGCTCTGAATCCAGGTTGCATAGCGGAGAAGGTACGGTGGGATTCGAAATTGTCGGTAATCTTTTTGTTAACTTGGCTTTCGAAGACCTTAGAAAAACAGGGTAGGATAGATATAGGTCTGTAGCAGTTTGGGTCTAGAGTGTCACCCCCTTTGAAGAGGGGGATGACCGCGGCAGCTTTCCAATCTTTGGGAATCTCAGACTATACTAAAGAGAGGTTGAACAGGCTAGTAATAGGGGATTGCAACAATTTCGGCTGATGATTTTAGAAAGAGAGGGTCCAGATTGTCTAGCCCGGCTGATTTGTAGGGATCCAGATTTTGCAGCTCTTTCAGAACATCAGATATCTGGATTTGGGTGAAGGAGAAATGGTGGGGGCTTGGGTGGGTTGCTGTGGAGGGTGCCGGGCAGTTGACCGGGGTAGGGGTAGCCAGGTGGAAAGCATGGCCAGCCGTAGAGAAATGCTTATTGAAATTCTCAATTATAGTGGATTTATCAGTGGTAACAGTGTTTCATAGCCTCAGAGGAGTGGCCAGCTGGGAGGAGGTGCTCTTATTCTCCATGGACTTTACAGTGTCCCATAACTTTTTTGAGTTTGTACTACAGGATGCAAATTTCTGTTTGAAAAAGCTAGCCTTAGCTTTCCTATCTGCCTGTGTATATTTGTTTCTAACTTCTCTGTACCCCACACATGCAATTATCTGTAAGGTTCCTCAATTGAGTAGTGAATTTAAAGAACAGATTCAACTACAAAGAGCAGGAAGGTTTTTCAACGCCTCTTTGAGCATGGTGAAGTTATTAATTACACTTTGGATGATGTATCAATACACTCAGTCACTACAAAGACACAGGTGTATTTCCTAACTCAGTTGCCGGAGAGCATGGAAACTGCTCAGGGATTTCACCATGAGGCCAATGTCATTGGTCATCGTTTCAGAGTTTAATGGTTGTGATATCAGAACTGAGGATGGACCAACAAAACTGTGGTTACTCCACAATACTAACCTAAATGACAGAGTGGAAAGAAGGAAATATTCCAAAACATGCATTCTAAATGCAACAAGGCACTAAAGTAATATTGCAAAAAGTTTGGCAAAGAAATGTACTTTTTGTCCCGAATACAAAGTGTTATGTTTGGGGCAAACCCAACACGTCACTGAGTACCACTCTTCATATTTTCAATCATGGTGGTGGCTGCATCATGTTATGGGTGTGCTTGTCATCAGCAAGGACTAAGGAGTTTTTTAGGATAAAAATAAACGGAATACAGCTATAAGCACAGTCAAAATCCAAGAGGAAAACCTGGTTCAGTCTGCTTTCCAACAGACACTGGGAGACAAAAATACCTTTCAGCAGGACAATAACCTAAAACACAAATCTAAACTGGAGTCGCTTACCAAGGCTACATTGAATGTTCCTGAGTGGCCTAGTTACAGTTTTGACTTAAACTGGCTTAAAAATCTATGACAAGACCTGAAAATGGCTGACTAGCAATGATTAGCAATCAACTTGACAGAGCTTGAAGAATTTTCAAAGAATAATGGGCAAATATTGTACAATCCAGGTGTGCAAAGCTCTTAAACTTACCCCAAAAGACTCACAGCTGTAATCGCTGCCTAAAGTGTTCTACAAAGTATTGACTCGGGGGTGTGAATACTTATGTAAATTAGATACTTCTGTATTTCATTCTCAAAAAACATGTTTTCACTTTGTCATTATTGGGTATTGTGTGTAGATGACTGAAAAAAGAAAAAAAAAGTAATCTAATTTGAATTCCGTCTGTAACATCAAAATGTGAAATAAGTCAAGGGGTATGAGCCCTGTAATGAAGTAAAAAGTGAATAGTGACCTGCTGAGTAGCAACGTAGAGTAGCAAAACTCTATGGTATTACATAATAGCAGCTGTGTGCAGGTGGTTGGCAGGTAGGTGGGAAGCCAGAGGTTAGTTGTTCAGCAGTCTTATGGCCTAGTGGCAGACACTGTCTCTGAACCTATTGGTCTGAGCCCTGATGCTCCGATACCGCCTGCCAGGATAAGTTTGACCTTTAAGATCATAATGACTATCGGAGACCGATCTGAGATCTGCTCTACGGAGACTCTTTATGAATATGGACCCAGTGTGCTGGAGGTTTGGGGTTCATTCACGTGTTCATTGCCATTCACACAAGGCCATCTCACTGTGTGACCGATAAACCACCTCACACTTGTGATTTGTGTCACGTGCTTGTCGCAGAATCCCATGATGCACCTCCGATGGTCACCCATGCCTCCTCTCTCTCTCTCTCTCTCTCAACATGTGAGCGGCTGGCTCTTCCAACAAAAGGCTTCTGTGTTTGCAGCACTCCGCAGTTAGTCTGCCTTCTCCCCCTCCCCAAAACATTTGCATGCTGCATGGAATAGTGCAATGTTCTTTTTTCTCCAAATGCCTGCAACTCATTGAATCTGAAATTAAAATGGCTAGGCAGTGTTTCCCCCCCCCCTACTCTCCTACTCTCTGTCTGAAGCAGAATCATGCAGACTCACTGCTGGTATACCAGACCTACCTGTTGGAGGCTCCCACTGTGTTCTCAGAGTTTGGGATCGGTGCCTGGATGACACAGTATACTAGCAATACTCCATCCTTCTGCATGAATGAAATGAGAATTTAGCATCAGCGAGAGCGTTACACTGAGGGGGGTGTTATAGGGGAGGATGTTGACGCCAGTTCCATCAGAGACATCAAAGCAGCCAGTTTGGCTCAGATGAAATCAGACCACAGATTGCTTAGAGCAGTCTAGCGATCTACAAGCACAAACTTCATGCTCAGGACACTGCTTCTTCCTGACTGTAGAATGCTGAAAAAGCTCAACTTACTTACTTGAAGTAGGCAGCATATTCCCCTCACCTGCACTACGACTTGCTCATGTTCAAGGATCTGTTGCCTGGAGACGTCGACTGCTCTATTGGTCACTCCATACATTCAGTATGAAACTGCCATCGTAGAAGTCTCTAACCAATCAGATTATCAAAGCCAATGACGTGATTCATGATCCATGAAGGCAGGCTCTGGCCCAACCCATCGGTTTCTGGGACCAATGAGAATGTTCAGAATGTGTTCGCATTCTACAAGACGTCGAGGAGGAAAGCAAATCCAGACTCATTATGGAGAGGAAATGGTAGTGGACGTGGCTGGCTAGTCAGGCTAAAGGATCTGACTTTAATATGCAAAAATATAAAAGATGAATTTATATTCTTGGTATACATTTTCCACAAACCCCATAGAAATCGAACAAAAAAACGATGGAGTGGATAGTCCATTCAAGAACAGTATATCCAATCACTGTGGCTGCATTTCCCCTTCAATTCACAATCATTTCAACTGATTGCTGCCCACACCTGCCTGCCCGTCCAGCATCACTACTCTGGATGGTTCTGACTTAGAATATGTGGACAACTACAAATGCCTAGGTGTCTGGTTAGACTGTAAACTCTCCTTCCAGACTCACATTAAGCATCCAATCCTAAATTAAATCTAGAATTGGCTTCCTATTTCGCAACAAAGCCTCCTTCACTCATGCTGCCAAACATACCCTCGTAAAACTGACTATCCTACCGATCCTTGACTTCGGCGATATCATTTACAAAATAGCTTCCAACACTCTACTCAGCAAATTGGATGCAGTCTATCACAGTGCCATTCATTTTGTCACCAAAGCCCCATATATTACCCACCACTGCGACCTGTATGCTCTCGTTGGTTGGTCCTCGCTTCATATTCGTTGCCAAACCCACTGGCTCCAGGTCATCTATAAGTCTTTGCTTGGTAAAGCCTTATCTCAGCTCACTGGTCACCATAGCAGCACCCACCCATAGCACGCGCTCCAGCAGGTATATTTCACGGTTCACCCCCAAAGCCAATTCCTCATATGGCCGCCTTTCCTTCCAGTTCTCTGCTGCCAATGACTGGAACAAATTGCAAAAATCACTGAAGCTGGAGACTTATATCTCCCTCACTAGCTTTAAGCACCAGCTGTCAGAGCAGCTCACAGATCACTGCACCTGTACATAGCCCATCTGTAAATAGCCCATCCAACTACCTCATCCCCATACTTTTTATTTCTTTTTAAATATCCTTTGCACGCCAGTATCTCTACTTGCACATTCATCTTCTGCACATCTGTCACTCCAGTGTTTAGTTGCGTAATTGTAATTACTTTGCCAATACAGCCTATTTATTGCCTTACCTCCCTAATCTCACCTAATTTGCACACACTGTATATAGACTTTTCTACTGTGTTATTGACTGTACATTTGTTTATACCATGTGTAACTCTGTGTTGTTGTTTGTGTCACACTGCTTTGCTTTATCTTGGCCAGGTCACAGTTGTAAATGAGAACCTGTTCTCAACTGGCCTACCTGATTGAATAAAGGTGAAATAGAAAAAATACAAAAATATTTGGATATGAATTTAAATATATTTGAAAATATTCCCAAGAAAAAGCTGCTAAACTAAGCTGCTGTGTCTGTGTATTTACCCTGTGTCCCCTGTCTTTAGATCAGGTGTCCCAGTGACCAGAGGCCGTTGCTGATTCCTATCTGTTGTTGGGTAATTGTCTCTGCTCTCCCCCTCTCAACGTTTCACCTTTTCTGATGTTACAGAGGGGTACATCAACATATGAATAGAGGAGAAAAGGAAGGTTCCTCACTGGAACTAATTGGTGCTTGTCTCAAGTCACTCAATGATGTTGTAAAATGATTTTATATAAAATGTTTGCAACACATATGCATTACTTAGTTGCTATTAAAACAAGGAATGTCCATGTGGGCATCTAGCTCCTTCCTCAAACCTGCAGAAATAAAATGGTATATGGTACATATACAAATGTATATGGACACCCCTTCAAATTAGTGGATTCGGCTATTTCAGCCACACCCGTTGCTGACAGGTGTATAAAATCGAGCACACGGACATGCAATTTCCATAGACAAACATTGGCAGTAGAATGGCCTTACTGAAGAGCTCAGTGACTTTCAACGTTGCACCGTCACAGGATGCCACCTTTCCAACAAGTCAGTTCATCAAATTTCTGCCCTGCTAGATCTGCCCTGGTCAACTGTAAGTGTTGTTATTGTGAAGTGGAAACGCCACATAGTGGTAGGCCACATAGTGGTAGGCCACACAAGCTCACAGAACGGGACCGCCGAGTGCTGAAGCGCGTAGCGCATAACAAATCGTCTGTTCTCAGTTGCAACACTCACTACCGAGTTCCAAACTGCCTCTGGAAGCAATGTCAGCACAATAACTGTTTGTCGGGAGCTTCATGAAATGGGTTTCCATGACCGAGCAGCCGCACACAAGCCTAACATCACCATGCGCAATGCCAGTCATAGACTGGAGTGGTGTAAAGCTCTGCACCAATGAACTCTGGACCAGTGGAAACACTTTCTCTGGAGTGATGAATCACGCTTCACCATCTGGCAGTCCCACGGACAAATCTGGGTTTGGTGGATGCCAGGAGAACGCTACCTGCCCAAATGCATAGTGCCAACTTTAAAGTTTGGTAGAGGAGGAATAATGGTCTGGGGCTGTTTTTCATGGTTCGGGCTCCTTAGTTCCAGTAAAGGGAAATCATAATGCTACAGCATACAATGACGTTCTAGATGATTCTCTGCTTCCAACTTCGTGGCAAAAGTTTGTGCAAAGCCCTTTCCTGTTTCAGCTTGACAAAGCCCCCGTGCACAAAGCGAGGTCCATACAGAAATGGTTTGTCGAGATCGATGTGGAGGAACTTGACTGGCCTGCACAGAGCTCTGACCTCAATCCCACCGAACACCTTTGGGATGAATTGGAACGCTGACTGTGAGCCAGGCCTAATCGCCCAACATCAGTGACCGACCTCACTAATACTCTAGTGGCTGAAGCAAGTCCCCGCAGCAATGTTCCAACATCTAGTGGAAAGCCTTCCCAGAAGAGTGGAGGCTGTTATAGCAGCAAAGGGGGGACCAAATCCATATTAACGCCCGTGATTTTGGAATGAGATGTTCAACAAGCAGGTGTCCACATACTTTTGGTTATGTAGTGTAAATCCTGCAAAATGTATGTATTAGTTGCCTTACACAAAAAATGAATGGCCTTAAAAGGTTTATTGATATAAAGCTCTCAGACGCTCAAAATCTGACGCTCAAAATCCCCTATAATCAGGGACTGATTTAAACATGGTACACCAGGTGTGTGCAATTAATGATCAGGTAGAACAGAAAACCAGCATGTTCCGGACTTCATAGGGTAAGAGTTTAATTAAACCAGTTTAATGAGAAGGTTGATAATCTTGCAGTACATTTGGATCAGAGTACAGATGTAGGATCTTAATTAGACCTATAATTGTCACAGCAAAATAATCCCGCAACAACAGGATTTGAATGTTTAGTCTGTAATGTTTCTTGATCGTTGGTTTGGCTATTTTGTTAGGCTACATGGAAAGTGCAATACTGTTACTAAATCAAATCAAATTGTATTTGTCACATGCTTAGTAAACAACAGGTGTAGACTAACAGTTGAATTCTTACTTACGGGTTCTTTGCCAACAATACAGTTAAAAATTAAAAATAAAACATGGAAATAGTGACACGAAGAAATAAATAAACAGTGAATAACAGATATCAAGTTGTGTTAATGTGTTTTTCAGTGAATTTCTGTAAATCACAAAGCTAATCTACATTTCCTGGGGTACAGGGGAATTCTCAGCAACAAAAGATGAATCCAGTTTAAGCATGTATCAGTAGTTTAAACAATAACAACAAGTTGTCCTCGCTCGTTTCGGTAACAAGTTGAGGGATGGGGCTGGAGAAATTTAACCATTCTCAAATTCATAGAGTTATGGATGAAAGTACCGACCATCCATGATATACAAACTATAGTTTTAACCATGTTTTCAGGCTGTATAGTGTTTGTTTACGTTTTACTTGGTTTCGAGTAAACCAAGCTTATATTTTGGGTTCTGATCGGACACGACAGTTGAACTAAAGCTCATGAAGCATTTCGAAGTTCCTTTCTTCAGGAATCAATGGGTACATATTGTTAAAGTCCGGAGACCTGGCAGTTTCCCCTTTTAACAGAAGGTGTTGATTTCCCTTAGTCGACTATTCCATGTACAGAGGGATTCATTTAGGCAAAGTAAGATCCAACATCTGTAGCTAGCTATCCACATGGCTGACTCTCTCTGTTATAAGATGGATATCATGTACATTATACACAGGATATTAGATTAACAGATCAAATTGTTTTCCAGTGGAAAATGTCTGAAGTTGAATCAAAAGGGCTACATTGCTGGCAAAGTTTATCACATTTATTTGGAGAAATAGCAGTAGTGTGGTGTTTTACAGAATGAGTATAATAGTTTCTATTATTTTCTGGAAACTGAATATCTCAACTTAAGCAGTTCTCTCTAGCGTTCTCTCTCGTTTCTCTGGTATATATAAGGTGGGTTAGTTTTGACATTATCTTCTATAACCGTGTGGTTTCCCTGTCTGAGGTGAAAGAGTCTAGAAATGTTATAACGAGAAGCTCAAATGTGTACATTGTAGTGTACAGTCTAGCTCGTCAGCGCTCGCTCCTGTCTCTGGTTTGGTTTGAGGCGGGTTAGATTTAACATTCTCCTCTGCAACAGAACAGCTTCCTGTTGGTGCCTGCAGTCCAGGCCTAATCACCAGATTATGACACGATAAAGGCAGGGTGTGTCACATGACTTGCCTCTGGAGCCCTAGAGCACTGAACTCCCTCTCTCTGTGTGTCTCTCCCTCAACTGGCTGTGGAATCCATTTCTGTTTCTGCAGACTGTTCAATCTCATCTAGTGGATGTATTTCCCAATGCAAATAAGAATACAAACTATGCACATTTCCATGCACCTTTTAAAAACTCCTCAGACATTTTAGGAGTTTGTTATACATACTGTAATATTCAATAGAACTAAAAGAGACACATCATGACATCTTCAAACTAGGCTAAACTGTAACCTAGTTTAAAGGCAGCCTGTTTGTATGTAATACCATTGCATTTACCGCAGTACTTTGGCTCAAATGACATCAACATACACGGTAATACCCTTCCTAAAATGTTTTCCTTGGATCTACACTAATAGATGACCTCAAACACACCTCACCCACTCCTGTTTGTAATTTCATCCCAGAAACCCCCAACCCCCTAAATGAGGGGCCTGATCTTGGTCCTGCCTCTGCACCATACACCTCCAACCCCCTAAATGAGGGGCCCGAGCTTGGTCCTGCCTCTGCACCTTACACCCCCAACCCCCTAAATGAGGGGCCCGAGCTTGGTCCTGCCTCTGCACCTTACACCCCCAACCCCCTAAATGAGGGGCCCGAGCTTGGTCCTGCCTCTGCACCATACACCCCCAACCCCCTAAATGAGGGGCCCGAGCTTGGTCCTGCCTCTGCACCTTACACCCCCAACCCCCTAAATGAGGGGCCCGAGCTTGGTCCTGCCTCTGCACCTTACACCCCCAACCCCCTAAATGAGGGGCCTGCCTCTGCAAAGTACACCCCCAACCTCCTAAAAGAGGTGCCCAAGCCTTGGTCTGCCTCCGCACAATTCACATAGTCTAATTGAAGGCAGATGTGGCACTCTGTTTCTCTGTGGTACCGATTCACATTGAGGTATTTGTGCTCCTCTCTCTCTCTCTGTAGTGTACAGTGGGAGTCTCTTTTACCTCAACAACTGTGCTTTGTCCACGCAATGTGTTTCAAATTCGACTTCAGTGTTGCGTTTAGTGAATGAATAGCGATCATTTGAATATCTGTAGAGACAGAGCAATACAACGAGACATCGGAAGTGCGACTTCGTCAGACTCGGTAAGGTCGGGTCGGTTTCAGTTCCATTATTAAAAAAGTATCATTTTCAGGTAGAGATACCTCACAAATCACCTGCTGCTCTCTACATCCCCTCACGATAGGACACTCTTGTCTCTTCTGTAGCAGGTGTAAAATAAACACAGACCGGACAAGTAGATGCACAATGGATTATGGTCACTGTAGTTAATTACCACGTTTTATGTGCTAAACTCTGTGGAATATTAGCCTGTTGGAAACTACAACTCCCTTCTATATAGGGCACTACTTTTGACCAGAGCCCTATGGGGCACTACATAAGGAATAAGGTTCCATTCAGGATGCAAACACTGACACAGATGTCAATGATAACCTGTCTGACTGGCTTTTTCTCTGGTTGTGGGTTGGGTCCATCCTTTCCCATCCACTTCTGCCCTGATCTCACACAACTCGCTCAGCAGGAAGTATGACTGGGTCATTTGCAAGCCCTGCACACGCAAACTGCCACAAGTCATTATACAACAACCGTACTATTATCTGTGTGGTGTGCTTACAGTTAGATCTGCTCCGCTAGCATTAGCCTTGTTTGTTCTGTAGCAATATACCTTTTGAGATGATCCAAACAGTCAAGCCCCGCTACGCAATCTTGCCTTGTACTGTTGTCTTCCTATCAGGGAAGCACCACTTGTGCGTTTCATTTGGATTGACTCTTGCTGAGTGGCTTACTTACTGACGTCAGAGTTTCTTATTGTTGACGGCAGCAACAAAACCCAAGCCTTAGATTTGATCCTGAAACACAGTTATCATTTTCTGTTAATACTGCAACCAATGCTAGTGGTACATATCATCTCTGTGCTGGTTTTCAATGGCGTCAATATGCATTGACTGCATGGCCCTGTCCTCCCATATCCAGGTCCACAGAAGTCTATGCTGATAGGTTGGGGTTGATCATTAGCCCAGACTGGACTGGAAATGTGTAACCTTGGGGTTTACCCCTCTGAACCAACTGACCCCAGATCATGGGAGACTCAGTCACCCCGGACTGGCCCTGACCCTGACCCTACACGGCTTAGCATGTGTTATTGACCTGTGCACACCAAGCTGCTATACAGATAAAGCCCTGTCGTGTGTGTGTGTGTGTGTGTCTGTCTGTCTGTCTGTCTGTCTGTCTGTCTGTCTGTCTGTCTGTCTGTCTGTCTGTCTGTCTGTCTGTCTGTCTGTCTGTCTGTCTGTCTGTCTGTCTGTCTGTGTGTGTGTGTGTGTGTGTGTGTGTGTGTGTGTGTGTGTGTGTGTGTGAAACCAAACAAACACGCAACTGTGTAAACCGGCAACATGCTTCACAACCCACCCAACCTCACACAGCACACTCTCCAACCCCTCTGCCTCCCTCTACACCAATCATCCACCATTCCCTTTGTCTCTGCGCCACAGTCAATATATCTGACTAAACTTGATGAACTGTTGTGCGCCGCAAAGTTAATTTCTTTCAGAGTGCACGGTAGCCATGGCGACCACCTTATTAGTGCGCTGAAGCCATCTGCTCTAAACATTAACTGGAGAGCGGCTGAGTGGACAAAAGCTGCACTGGCAGGGAGTACATGTGCTTTACTCATTGATCCTACTCAGAGTGGATCGATAGAAAGCCACATTTGTGGTTGTTGCTGCTATGGTAGTGTTCGGCCATTTTGATTTTCTGTTTTCTCAAAACCAGACTTCTTTTAGTTTCTTTGTTTTGGCTTGCTGGAGCTTGGAGCTGCATGTCCAAAATACTGAGATATACTACATTTCAACATACTGAGATATACTACATTTCAACATACTGAGATATACTACATTTCAACATACTGAGATATACTACATTTCAACATACTGAGATATACTACATTTCAACATACTGAGATATACTACATTTCAACATACTGAGATATACTACATTTCAACATACTGAGATATACTACATTTCAACATACTGAGATATACTACATTTCAACATACTGAGATATACTACATTTCAACATACTGAGATATACTACATTTCAACGGCTCTTTTCTCCCAGTGTTGCTGTGGAACTCCATATTTAGACGGTGGTTTAGTATTACCTTGCCGACTGTATGCTGCCTTGCACTGTAGCACTGTTGCTACCGCTTTTGTGAGCAATCGCTGTTATTGATTTAAATAAAAATGGAATTGAATACCTTATATGATTGGTCTGTTACACTTGACTGAAAGCATCTTTACCCACTGACCCAAGACTCATCTATCATTAAGCGAAAAACGTATGTCATTTTCAGGCCAACTTATGAGGGATCCCAATGTTTCTATTCTGCAAGCCCCCAGACCTGGCAGTATACTTAGCTCACCTCACTGGGACATTTATTTAGCAAATGCTTTGTTTCTGTTTGAACGATCCAAATCCAACCCAGGGTGCCTTTAAACAGGAAGGGGAGGAGCCTTTAAACAGGAAGGGGATGTGCCTTTAAACAGGAAGGGGAAGTGAACAGTAAACAGGGTGCAGGGAAACATATGAAAAGGAAATCATAATATTAGACACACATGGCAGTGGAGGAATCCAAAACCCAAAACGCCTTCTCAACAGATCTTATCATTAAATAGAATAGGGCTGATCTGTATGAACGACACATGAGAACTAGGGGCCTATCTAAAATATGTAGTCGTTGCACACAAAACAACAACAACAAATAGGCCAGTCATTTTACATCTCTTCTCTTGGTAACATTTAACATGAAGTTGCTCTTGTGTAGTAATAACAATGTGTTACACAATACTTTGGTAATATCATTTAAATGATAGGCATTATGTTAGGTTACATCCAAAGCATGAATGCAGTGTGTGCCCCTGGACCTAAGTGAACGAGAAATATTAGTGATGTTCTCCACTGTTTGAGCTCAGCTGGCAAAATATTGATATCCTTCCACCGCATTGGTTTCCAAGCAGCCTGACCTAAACGACTGTTGCTATGGTCCCTCTTTTCCCTCCACTCAACTGACATGAGGCACGTGACTCCCTCTCCTTATATGAAAGCAGCAGGATCACTAATCACTCTGAGTGAGGGATGCATTCTACGAATTAAGGTTCCCAGAGAAGAACATTGAGGCACCACTAATCAAGTGACAGATGAATTAATTTTTCCTACCGTGCCATTTCTCTTACACCCATATATCGTTGTTTATGTCGCTCTCATTCATTTAAATTACTCAAAGAGCTATATGAATCATTAATCATCTTGCACTACTATCAGGCCATTTAGTAGGTTACTGTGCATAGCTGTACATATAGACTGTTGTTCCTTTCACTGTGAATGCCTTCCCTGACCTGTAGGCCTATAGTCAAACACATCTGGAAGACTAACCACTGTGGTGTGGTGTAGATAAGGGTTGATTATTCAATCAGTAGAGCAGGGGAGGACACAACAATTCACTCCACCAAGGGAATCAAAAAACAAAGATGGCCGCCGCTGCTTAAACCTCCAAAACCTGCTGAACCAGACTTTTTCCGCAATGTAAATACGCACGTCTGCATGAAAAACAAAAACAGCCTTGACATTGAGAGGGGGAAGGGATTGAAAGGAGAAGCACCAGCTGCCGCACCGGTCACATTCCACTGAGGAAACCTCATATCTTAGGCTGGGCTAGGCTGTTCGCTATGAGCCTTCAGAAGAAGTTAGTGATGTCATTCAATGCAAAGTATGGCCTTGGGTAAGGTTTATGCTCTTGAATGACATTCAGGACCAGCTGTCTTTGTGTGCTCCATGCTGCTCACTGTGTAGACAACAGGGGGAGGGAGAAGCCACTTTACCTGACAGCCATTTTTAGTAGGGCGTGTGAAATGCCAGGGACCTCACGATATGATATTATCACAATACTTAGGTGCCGATACGATATGTATTGCGATTCTCACGATTCTATATGCATTGCGACTTCGATACTGAGATTTGATGTTTGAAACATATTGCTCACTATACTCTGTCTGCTGCAGAAAGACAATAGAGAGCATGAGCAAATTAGTTTAATGAGTTAATCAGTCAGGGAAATAAAAGTGCTAAAAAAAACATTTGCTAACTTTTTAAAAAGAAGATGGAGAACAAGCTATAGGATGAAAAATACCAGCGTTGGAGCGCAGGTACAGCCGACTACCTCTAGCTAACTCTATGTACAGTAGCATTTGATTTATTTTTTAAACCGATTCTTGGAGTCAAATATAATAATAATAATAATAATATTCAGGACATTTTAGATGAAGGCAAACAGTCTCAGAAGAAGCAGTTGTTTATATGTGGTCCCTGTGTGGATTCCTCAGTCATGGGGGGAGGATTGGGTTCCTCTTCAGATCATGTGACTCACTAATGAAGGCATTAGTTATGGAGATACATTTTCAGATCTTAACCTTTAAAAAAAAAATCATAGATCCGGATGCAGATTGTGCAGCTCGGTGCTTTGACAGTAAAATGCTTTCATCCTTCTCCATTGGCCTTAAAAGGAACACTTTGATTATCCAATTACACCCCTACATTCTGGGTTCAGATCTCTAGATATCGGATTCTCCCTTGTGTCCTTAGAGTCAACTTTTTGAGTTAATTGATTGACCTCCTTCACACTTTGGATGGGTTTTGACCCATAACCCTTAGCTTCTCACCCTAACTCTGCTGGTTTGTGGTTGGGTTGTTCTTAGGGCAACTACTAGCCAAGCATCTTGATGAGGTAGGTGTGTGTGTGTGTGTGTGTGTGTGTGTGTGTGTGTGTGTGTGTGTACTGCTGCTCTCCACACACTCACAGCCGCATGTTATAAACCACAGCTATAGTCAACCATACTGTATCAGACAGCTAGTAGTCAACCATACTGTATCAGACAGCTAGTATTCAACCATACTGTGTCAGACAGCTAGCAGTCAACCATACTGTATCAGACAGCTAGCAGTCAACCACACTGTATCAGACAGCTAGCAGTCAACCATACTGTATCAGACAGCTAGCAGTCAACCATACTGTATCAGACAGCTATAGTCAACCATACTGTATCAGACAGCTAGTAGTCAACCATACTGTATCAGACAGCTAGCAGTCAACCATACTGTATCAGAGAGCTAGTAGTCAACCACACTGTATCAGACAGCTAGCAGTCAACCATACTGTATCAGACAGCTAATAGTCAACCATACTGTATCAGACAGCTAGTAGTCAACCACACTGTATCAGACTGATATAGTCAACCATACTGTATCAGACAGCTATAGTCAACCATACTGTATCAGACAGCTAGTAGTCAACCATACTGTATCAGACAGCTAGCAGTCAACCATACTGTATCAGACAGCTAGTAGTCAACCATACGGTATCAGACAGCTAATAGTCAACCATACTGTATCAGACAGCTAGTAGTCAACCACACTGTATCAGACTGATATAGTCAACCATACTGTATCAGACAGCTAGCAGTCAACCATACTGTATCAGACAGCTAGCAGTCAACCAAACTGTATCAGACACCTAGTAGTCAACCATACTGTATCAGACAGCTAGCAGTCACCCATACTGTATCAGACAGCTAGCAGTCAACCATACTGTATCAGACTGATATAGTCAACCATACTGTATCAGACAGCTAGCAGTCAACCATACTGTATCAGACAGCTAGTAGTCAACCATACTGTATCAGACAGCTATAGTCAACCATACTGTATCAGACAGCTAGTAGTCAACCATACTGTATCAGACAGCTAGCAGTCAACCATACTGTATCAGACAGCTAGCAGTCAACCATACTGTATCAGACAGCTAGTAGTCAACCATACTGTATCAGACAGCTAGTAGTCAACCATACTGTATCAGACAGCTAGTAGTCAACCATACTGTATCAGACAGCTATAGTCAACCATACTGTATCAGACAGCTAGCAGTCACCCATACTGTATCAGACAGCCAGCAGTCAACCATGCTGTATCAGACAGATAGCAGTCAACCATACTGTATCAGACAGCTAGCAGTCACCCATACTGTATCAGACAGCTAGTAGTCAACCATACTGTATCAGACAGCTAGCAGTCAACCATACTGTATCAGACAGCTAGCAGTCAACCATGCTGTATCACCATCACAACACCCCTGCCGAGTTACACTGGATCAATCTTACACACACACACACACACACACACACACACACACACACACACACATGAATTCATGAGAACTACAGTCTAAAATCTGGTCTTTGATGAAAATTCCCCTGGCGTTGTTTTATCTCTGTATTGGATTTAGACACTGTAGTGTAGTGTTCAGTTGTTTTATATCTGTATTGGATTTAGACACTGTAGTGTAGTGTTCAGTTGTTTTATATCTGTATTGGATTTAGACACTGTAGTGTAGTGTTCAGTTGTTTTATATCTGTATTGTCACCCATATTTAGACACTGTAGTGTAGTGTTCAGTTGTTTTATATCTGTATTGGATTTAGACACTGTAGTGTAGTGTTCAGTTTGTTTTATATCTGTATTGGATTTAGACACTGTAGTGTAGTGTTCAGTTGTTTTATATCTGTATTGGATTTAGACACTGTAGTGTAGTGTTCAGTTGTTTTATATCTGTATTGGATTTAGACACTGTAGTGTAGTGTTCAGTTGTTTTATATCTGTATTGGATTTAGACACTGTAGTGTAGTGTTCAGTTGTTTTATATCTGTATTGGATTTAGACACTGTAGTGTAGTGTTCAGTTGTTTTATCTAACTCTGAACTCTCTGAACTTTGCCAACCCGACCTAGTCAGAACTCTATCCAGCTTGGCTATATTTGGAGTTGGAAGGCAATGCTAGGGCAACTCCACTCACTCAGTCACGTGGTGGTTTTGACTTACTCTACATTCTTTACAAAGGGAAAATGAACTGGTTTGCCATTTACACAGCAGGTAACAGTAAATATCCCTCAGATTTTAGAAAACCACATTTGCCAATGAATTGGCACCTCTTCAAATAGTCTGCCTCATCAAAAGGCAACATATAGGAAACCAACACGAAAGATTCTCGGAAGGTGAGATATTAAAGTGAAACTAATCTAAACGCCTTCAGAAGTGTGTGTTTGATACTCCAATATTCTGCTTTTTGGGGTTTCATTTCTGCCATGACTTCAGCCACAGTAAACTTCTTTCCTTTATTCATCTGAGAAAGGCTCAACCAGTAAAAGTTACAACCAGTGAGTAATTACAAGAAAAGCACCTCGTCATTCCATGCGCTGGGCAAACTGAATACCCGTTTCTCATAACCTTTGTTTGATCTTTGGACTGAATATTGCAACACGGTATGAAAACAGATAGCATGCTTCTAGTTCAATTACTAGCTTGGAGCCAGCCGTACTGGTGTGTAGGCTTATTTGGGCGTTCACGTGCTCTGGAGTCTTTGCTGACAGCGTGGCGGGAGCTCAGAGAGACGCTGACGCTGTCTTTAGCGTTGCCATGTTCTGCTTTCCAGACACTACCTTGGCCAGCGTCAATCTTCGTCTCTCGCTCACTCGCTTCACCTCTCCGCCTCCCCCTTCCTTTCACTTGTGGTGGTGTCGGGGACCGATGGCAGCGTTCAAATATCTTAGGAGCAGAGAGGAGCGGCCGAGTGGCGGGAACGGGGAAGAGATGCTGCTCGCTTTCGGAGCCGTGACGTAACGAGGTCTACTCTGGAATGCCTGGGTGGTGTTTGTAAACAGTGGCGGCCATGTGCTCACACTCACGTGGAGACCGGAAAGGGAGTCCTGTCCTAGTTGTGCCCTCACCGGCAGGTCTACTCACCCCTGAGGTAAACCCCAACCGGCTGACATCGATACACACTTCAAGGGCCAAAAGAACACTCCCTCTGGTCGGCCCGTGCCACTTAGTCTCAACGAGACAGCCGTATCACTCCAAACCGTAGCCATAATTAAAACACAGACAGACGAATGGAATGGCCAAGGCCTCTTCGAGAGAAAGAGAGAGAGACAGTTACAACACTGTATATAGATATGAGTGTAATGTTTACTGTACATTTTTATTGTTTATTTCACTTTTGTTTATTATCTACTTCACTTGCTTTGGCAATGTTAACATGTGTTTCCCATGCCAATAAAGCCCTTAAATTAGAGAGAGAGAGAGAGAGAGAGAGAGAGGTGTTCTGTAGTGGGTAGAGTTGCTTAATCGCAGGAAGAAGATAATTGTGTAATTCTAGCGATGAGTAACAACCAGGGCAGGGCCAAAAAGAAAAACTGTGGTTTCTATACCAACAGTCAAATGCCAAACGAGGACAGAAATGCTAGGTGATCTTTTGGGAAATGAAACTCTTTCATAATATTGTTTAGAAACACACACCATAGAAGCTGAAAAGCTAGAAGTGACTCATTTGAACACAACCTAAATGCCTTGTGATGAGACAATCTAGAGGTTATAATGTAAATCATAAAGTAGACTATCTGGACAACATGCACATTGAAAGTAAAGGCCATGCACATTGAATGACATAAAGAAATTGCATCCAATACACTCATGTAATAAGGCAGTAATAACCGATTGCAAGTTTTACCACGATTCTTCAACTATCGAGGCTGGGAGCAGCAGAGAGCTAAATCAATATCTCCAGAGGTCAATATGAAACACAGTATGTCGCCATTTTGTCTGAGGAGGAGGAACGTGATCAACAGAGCCAGGTTGGTAGCTACACAGAGGCAATGCATGTCTCTTAACCTGTTCCACTGTGTCATCTCTGCAGCAGGGTTACCGTGGCCTTTGGGGTCGAAATGTGATGCGTGGCCTGCGGTTGGAGGTCAGAGGTAAAACCCTGCCCATTGTGAATGGACAGCATTGTTGCAGAAACCATGGAGACTGAAACCACTGGACATTCTTAACCCCAGAGCTTGATATTGTCTTTTCTCCCTTAGATAACATAAAGAGGAAGAAGCAAGAGGAGTAGTCCAACCATACCCAGCTTTATCAGTGGGTGTGGATTGATGAGAACAGACATGTCCATTCTTGTGATTGATCTTTCTGACTGGACTGTCCCCCCTCCTCTAGCCACCATGTGTTGACATTCTCCCTACTAGGATCTATGGCTCAGATATGGTGCCTTTTTCCAATGCTGATGTAACAACACATGTGGTGCTAATGAAAACAACACAAAGGGAAAATGGAGGTTGTGTGTTCAAGACAATATCTTGGCTTGCCAAGTGACTCCTGTCTTGTGTAAAGGTCTCCTTCTGTGCTAAAATTACACAATCTAGTCCTTGCTTTGGGCACAATATTTTACCCATAAATGAAGTATCAACTCTGACTTTTTTGTCTCGCTTTATATCTGTACTTATGATAGAACACTATTATCTCTTGATAGAAGTTGAGAAACAAACTGTTGTATAGCAATCTTGCTGTCTGATACCATCTAATGTATCCAATTAAAAATAAATGTCTTCCTCGACTAACATCCTGCAGTATCAATGATGTAAGCAGTGCAATGTGCATTCAGTTTACTTACTGAGAAATGCAGTCAACAACTCAAGGAAGACACTTAACTCAAAGACAAAGTCCATGCATCCTCCAATATTGGCTTGCAGCTGTTTGATCCACTACAAAATAAAGCTAGTCTTCTCCTTTAGCTTAGGATAAGCATACAGCTTCAATATGAATCAAGTAGAATTATTTTCACTCAAGGCCTATATTTCTCTACATTATCTTATCCGGGGCAAATGAGCCTCAAATGGCACAATTAATTTCAAAACATAAAAAAACAGTATACTACCTCATCCAGTCAAAACAAACTTCACGAGGACTATGGAGGACTACGGTGCACTCCCCTAGTTACGTTACGAGATAGGTTGCCGCTGCACAGTCACTGACCATGCTTACCCAATCAAAACAGAGCCGGAGCCACGCTGCCATTGTTGCATCCAAAGCTTTTGATTCCTTCTTCAAAATATATATCAACTGTAAATATTTAAATATTGTTCTCTGATATCACGGAGGAACATTTTAGTTTGTCGATAGTTCTGTGGTAAAGATATATATATGTTTTAAATCATCTGTTTACTTTATATGGTGGAGTTGACTAAAATGCAGAGGAAGACTAGATTAGCTTTGACGGTTGTCCTCGAGGCCCGTTTGACAAGCAACTGACATTTTTGCTGAACACAACTGCAGTTCCCTCCGATATGTTTCACCCCGTTAGGCTAGCTTTAGCCTAGTACATTTACCCTGGCATTCCAAGCTATCACAGGTGATATTAGTTTGTAGCACTTGGCTGAGATTCCTTCATTGTTCTAGCATTAGTATATGTTAGCCTCTGCACCGTGCACCTCCCCTTGGCTGTGGTGTTGATTTACAACAGCTCATTAGTAGCCACTTGTTGTGCTGTGCTCCCCCTGGGCAGGCATGCCTTACTTTGCACTTCACACAAACTACTACTGCTAGCTGCTACTGTGGGATGACCCCCGATTGAAAGTGCATGCAGGGCCAGCGCAATACACAAGCCGGAATACACAAATAAATGCAAAAGATAGCAGGCCTTTATCTGTGTAATATTCTAGTAGCTCATTATGATGCTAATCCTAAATGTGGCCTGTTAGCAAATTCAGAAAAGATAACAGAAAAACAACACACTCCATTAGCAACTCATTTGTTCAAGGGAAGAGAGGTGTTGGACTAATAAAACCAGTCATCTTGGTTAGTGTAACTTGGATGTGTGTAGGAATCCCTGTTATTCGTTAGTACTGTATCTGACAGCTAGCATAGCATAGCTATGTATTGATTGTCTAGCTAGCTAATGCTGATGTGCCTCGGTTTGTTTTATTTTCAATTCAAGTAAATGTATGTCAAATAAATACATTACAAAATATGGCAAATTGTGACAAAAACAAATGTCAACAATATCGAATCATGTTTGTTCATCAGTAAAACATAAATGCAAATTGAGATCGAGTAAATTCTAGAAACACCTCCATTACTGCCTTTGTTTTGACAATAATCTCTTTATTAAAGGTGCTGTTTGCTGCCTTCTTGCATGGCAGCGCATGTGGTTAGCCCAGACACATTATCTCAGACTCTCACAAAAGGCAACATATATCATTTTATGTGTTAAATGATTAATATGTAAAACAGTAGGAAAACTGTTTGCATAATGCAAAGCTAACATGTCCTAAAATGTTATATTATAGTTGTTGTTGTTCAATTGCTGGATTCTTAACATTTTCATGGTGACTTCATGGTGTAACAGAACTGAGTCAACTTCTGGGAGACATATTTGTTGGGGTCTAGTTGGGAAAAAAATCTATTTCAACCCTCGGAAAAGACCTGCTTCCAGGATTCCAATTCTTGTGTCGTTCAGCTAATGGTGTGATCGGATTGAGTTTCAACATCCTTTCAAGCTTCTGACCTCATCATCCCTCTGCTATCCACCACAATTCTCTTCTCTCTCTTCCACTCCTTGGACTGTGCTGGCTTGCCTTTGTGTCTGCTTGTCATTCACCGGTGAATGCATTGAAAGCTGATTCACAGGATGCACAAAGCCAGAAGCTAGCTACACTCTCCCCCGCTTCCAGCTCTCTTTCCCAGGCACTACAGTCTTAGTGATGGACTGGAGGCATAGTGCTGTTCTAAATTAGATCCAATCCATCTTTTTTAGCTTGAACATAGCAGAAAATAATCAACACAAGAACACAACCGTGAGACCACAAAGAAAAAAGGAGAGAAACTGACTGCATGAATGATTTCTGGTTAAAGAGTCCTTCTCTATGATAGATTTGCAGAAGAAAAATGATCATATTTTCCCTGGAAAACAAAGCACTCAAATAAAACATCAAAATAAGGACAATTACCATTTTAGATGAGATATATTTTTCAACTGGGAGCTAGCTGCGTCTCTGTTGCACTGAACATCAGAGGGATTTGCCTTGTTCATAATGCCTCAAGAAAAGTACTGAACAAGGTCTCCATTTTCTACACTAGACACATTCCTAAGGCTACTTGAGCGTCCACTGACCAACATCAGAGGCAAAAAAACTGAGATCTCTCTTTTTCAACTAGCAAAAAAGAGAAAAAGAAAATTGTCAGCCATGTTGGAAGGAGAAGCTTTAGCTAATATCCCCCACCTTATTAATTTAGCTAGCTCATGCTTTTGCTGAGGGAACATTAGCATGCCTTGTACTAAGCCACAGAGCCACTGAAAAGACCGACAAAAGGTCAAAAGGAGAAGGACAACGAGCCAAAAACAAACGGAGCTGAGTCTTACCTCTTTTTACGTCCCTCCACTGTGTAGAAATTCCAACAAACCGTCTGGATCTCCTCTTTAACAAATCCTAAAGGGCCGCCATCTTGCTTCCTTCTGTTCTTCTATGAAACGGACTATCCTCCAACATCAATATTCATGGGGCCAGTCTCTGACGTCGACGTGGACTCTTATCATCAGGAGGAGAAGCCCGGTCGGTCGGTGGTGTGTCCCTGTTGGCCACTCTGAGTGCCACACATATGTAACTGGCAGAGAAGCAGCCAGCCAGCACGCCGTGTGTGTGTGTGTGTGTGTGTGTGTGTGTGTGTGTGTGTGTGTGTGTGTGTGTGTGTGTGTGTGTGTGTGTGTGTGTGTTCAGTGTTTATGTGTGTGTGTGTGTCAGTGGTAGAGTCTTGCCTTGCCTTGCCTTGCTGGCAAAGCTAAAGTAATGAGAAAACCTCTCTCCTGGTGAGTCCCTCCACCACACAAAGGGCCTGGTCTTTCTTTCCCCCTTTTTTTCCCTTCTTCTCCTTCAGCCGCACACAATAGTGCACACTATGACTACGGCTGGCCCCAAGCACCGGACTGGATCTGCACAGTGACAGGACATGGGTTCCGCTTCGCCGTCCAATCCCTTTCAACTGACTCTACAAGCTTTCTGAGCTTATCTGTCTGTCTGAGAAACAGAGGATTGGAGAGTAGGAGGGTGGCGCACTCCCCCTTCCTTTAGTCAGACAGGAAGAGTGTGTGTGTGTGTGTGTGTGTGTGTGTCTGTGTGTGTGTCTCAAGGAAACTCATGCCAAGCTCTAGGGGGATTTTTCTCCCACCCCTCTCTGTCTTAACTTCCTGGTTCTTCTTTCGGTTTCATCAGTTTTTCTCAAGCTGTCATAGGTCGCAGGAGTTCCCCTATTGCCTCGTGGCTTCTTTACGACTCCTTGGAGACTTGCTTCTTCCACTCAGTCTCTCAAGACAGTTAGCTTCGTCTTCAGAGTACGCGAGTCGAGCCCTGCCCTCATTTCCAATGCTTCTTCTGGGTTTTGTTTTGGCATGCCTTGGCTGTAATCCAGGCTCATTTTTGGAGCAGGCGTAAGACAACACTAACCTTTGAAAGGATTCATACAGGCAGCAGCATCTTTTTCTTTATGTGTCTGCCAAGAGCCCCACCTCCTGTTGACATTGGCCACGTGGGCTAGTAGCGAGGGAGACGGCGGGAGAGGGAGACGGCGGGAGAGGGAGACGGAGGGAGAGGGAGACGGAGGGAGAGGGAGACGGTGGGAGAGGGAGATGGTGGGAGAGGGAGAGGGAGACAGCGGGAGAGGGAGACGGAGGGAGAGGGAGATGGTGGGAGAGGGAGACGGAGGGACAGGGAGACTGTGGGAGAGGGAGATGGTGGGAGAGGGAGAGGGAGACAGCGGGAGAGGGAGACGGAGGGAGATGGTGGGAGAGGGAGACGGAGGGAGAGGGAGACGGTGGGAGAGGGAGACGGTGGGAGAGGGAGAGGGAGACGGCGGGAGAGGGAGACGGCGGGAGAGGGAGACGGCAGGAGAGGGAGACAGAGGGAGAGGGAGACGGTGGGAGAGGGAGAGGGAGGGAGAGGGAGACGGACGGAGAGGGAGACAGCGGGAGAGGGAGACAGAGACAGAGGGAGAGGGAGACGGCGGGAGAGGGAGACGGCGGGAGAGGGAGACGGTGGGAGACGGCGGGAGAGGGAGACGGCGGGAGAGGGAGAAGGAGGGAGAGGGAGACGGCGGGAGAGGGAGACGGCGGAGAGGGAGACGGCGGGAGAGGGAGACGGTGGGAGACGGCGGGAGAGGGAGACGGAGGGAGAGGGAGACGGGAGGAGAGGGAGACGGTGGGAGACGGAGGGAGAGGGAGACGGCGGGAGAGGGAGACGGCGGGAGAGGGAGACGGCGGGAGAGGGAGACGGTGGGAGACGGAGGGAGAGGGAGATGGGGGAGAGGGAGACGGCGGGAGAGGGAGACGGGGAGAGGGAGACGGCGGGAGAGGGAGACGGTGGAGACGGCGGGAGGGAGACGGCGGAGAGGGAGACGGTGGGAGACGGCGGAGAGGGAGACGGCGGGAGAGGGAGACGGCGGGAGGGGGAGACGGCGGGAGAGGGAGACGGTGGGAGAGGGAGACGGTGGGAGACGGCGGGAGAGGGAGACGGCGGGAGAGGGAGACGGCGGGAGGGGGAGACGGCGGGAGAGGGAGACGGTGGGAGACGGCGGGAGCGGGAGATGGCGGAGAGGGAGACGGTGGGAGACGGCGGGAGAGGGAGACGGCGGGAGAGGGAGACGGTGGGAGAGGGAGACGGCGGGAGAGGGAGACGGTGGGAGACGGAGGGAGAGGGAGATGGCGGGAGAGGGAGACGGCGGGAGAGGGAGACGGGGGAGAGGGAGACGGCGGGAGACGGAGGGAGAGGGAGACGGTGGGAGACGGCGGGAGAGGGAGACGGCGGGAGAGGGAGGCGGTGGGAGAGGGAGACAGCGGGAGAGGGAGACGGTGGGAGAGGGAGACAGCGGGAGAGGGAGTGAGAGGGACCGAGAGACAGAGAGAGAAAGAGAGAGGGGAGAAAGAAAGAGGGGAGCGAGATAGGGATAGAGAAAGAGGGAGAGCGAGATAGAGAGAGAGAGAACGAGAGAGGCGAGAAAGAGAGAGGGGAGCGAGATAGGGTGAGAGAAAGACTGAGAGGGTGTGTGAGAGCGGGAATGTTTAAAAATACTAAATTCAGCTCTGTGAGGTATTTGAGAAACGAAGACGGACCTAGCATGGCTGTCAGGACGTTTAATTAGCTGCTACTGTTTAACACACCACCCAGCCAGGGGCTTTGTTTTGAGTTTCCCTGACAGTTATGTAGTAGTTGCCACTGTTTCCATGAGCTACCTCGCCTACCCTCTGTCAGCATAATAACTGTGTTGGACTGTTGCCATCATGATATAACACAGAAATTAGGAAGTCGGCAAACTTGTATCTTGCATTAATGTAAAATCGCAGTTATAGGATTTATTTTAGAACTATTCACTAGGTTTTGTGCTGAAATACTGTTGGTGAAGTGCTTGTTAATGGGCTTCATATCTATCTTTCCCCATTAGGCCTATTTGCTTCATTGTTTTGCAAGAAGAAGAGGCAATGGCACTACATAAGACCTAGACCAGCATACTTAGTCCATGACTGAGTGTATGTCTATGTATGCTGATGATTACACAATGGCACTACATAAGACCTAGACCAGCCTACTTAGTCCATGACTAAGTGTATGTCTATGTATGCTGATGATTACACAATGGCACTACATAAGACCTAGACCAGCCTACTTAGTCCATGACTAAGTGTATGTCTATGTATGCTGATGATTACACAATGGCAATACATAAGACCTAGACCAGCCTACTTAGTCCATGACTAAGTGTATGTCTATGTATGCTGATGATTACACAATGGCACTACATAAGACCTAGACCAGCCTACTTAGTCCATGACTAAGTGTATGTCTATGTATGCTGATGATTACATAATGGCACTACATAAGACCTAGACCAGCCTACTTAGTCCATGACTACAGTTCCCGCTCAGCCCAGTCAAAACTGTTCGCTGCTCTGGCCCCCCAATGGTGGAACAAACTCCCTCACGACGCCAGGACAGCGGAGTCAATCACCACCTTCCGGAGACACCTGAAACCCCACCTCTTTAAGGAATACCTAGGATAGGATAAAGTAATCCTTCTCACCCCCTTAAAAGATTTAGATGCACTATTGTAAAGTGGCTGTTCCACTGGATGTCATAAGGTGAACGCACCAATTTGTAAGTCGCTCTGGATAAGAGCGTCTGCTAAATGACTTAAATGTAAATGTAAATGACTAAGTGTATGTCTATGTATGCTGATGATTACACAATGGCACTACATAAGACCTAGACCAGCCTACTTAGTCCATGACTAAGTGTATGTCTATGTATGTGATGATTACACAATGGCACTACATAAGACCTAGACCAGCCTACTTAGTCCATGACTAAGTGTATGTCTATGTATGCTGATGATTACACAATGGCACTACATAAGACCTAGACCAGCCTACTTAGTCCATGACTAAGTGTATGTCTATGTATGCTGATGATTACACAATGGCACTACATAAGACCTAGACCAGCCTACTTAGTCCATGACTAAGTGTATGTCTATGTATGCTGATGATTACACAATGGCACTACATAAGACCAAGACCAGCCTACTTAGTCCATGACTAAGTGTATGTCTATGTATGCTGATGATTACACAATGGCACTACATAAGACCTAGACCAGCCTACTTAGTCCATGACTAAGTGTATGTCTATGTATGCTGATGATTACACAATGGCACTACATAAGACCTAGACCAGCCTACTTAGTCCATGACTACAGTTCCCGCTCAGCCCAGTCAAAACTGTTCGCTGCTCTGGCCCCCCAATGGTGGAACAAACTCCCTCACGACGCCAGGACAGCGGAGTCAATCACCACCTTCCGGAGACACCTGAAACCCCACCTCTTTAAGGAATACCTAGGATAGGATAAAGTAATCCTTCTCACCCCCCTTAAAAGATGCACTATTGTAAAGTGGCTGTTCCACTGGATGTCATAAGGTGAACGCACCAATTTGTAAGTCGCTCTGGATAAGAGCGTCTGCTAAATGACTTAAATGTAAATGTAAATGACTAAGTGTATGTCTATGTATGCTGATGATTACACAATGGCACTACATAAGACCTAGACCAGCCTACTTAGTCCATGACTAAGTGTATGTCTATGTATGTGATGATTACACAATGGCACTACATAAGACCTAGACCAGCCTACTTAGTCCATGACTAAGTGTATGTCTATGTATGCTGATGATTACACAATGGCACTACATAAGACCTAGACCAGCCTACTTAGTCCATGACTAAGTGTATGTCTATGTATGCTGATGATTACACAATGGCACTACATAAGACCTAGACCAGCCTACTTAGTCCATGACTAAGTGTATGTCTATGTATGCTGATGATTACACAATGGCACTACATAAGACCAAGACCAGCCTACTTAGTCCATGACTAAGTGTATGTCTATGTATGCTGATGATTACACAATGGCACTACATAAGACCTAGACCAGCCTACTTAGTCCATGACTAAGTGTATGTCTATGTATGCTGATGATTACACAATGGCACTACATAAGACCTAGACCAGCCTACTTAGTCCATGACTAAGTGTATGTCTATGTATGCTGATGATTACACAATGGCACTACATAAGACCAAGACCAGCCTACTTAGTCCATGACTAAGTGTATGTCTATGTATGCTGATGATTACACAATGGCACTACATAAGACCTAGACCAGCCTACTTAGTCCATGACTAAGTGTATGTCTATGTATGCTGATGATTACACAATGGCACTACATAAGACCAAGACCAGCCTACTTAGTCCATGACTAAGTGTATGTCTATGTATGCTGATGATTACACAATGGCACTACATAAGACCTAGACCAGCCTACTTAGTCCATGACTAAGTGTATGTCTATGTATGCTGATGATTACACAATGGCACTACATAAGACCTAGACCAGCCTACTTAGTCCATGACTAAGTGTATGTCTATGTATGCTGATGATTACACAATGGCACTACATAAGACCAAGACCAGCCTACTTAGTCCATGACTAAGTGTATGTCTATGTATGCTGATGATTACACAATGGCACTACATAAGACCTAGACCAGCCTACTTAGTCCATGGCTAAACTTCTTGGTGTCACCCTGGATTGTAAACTGTCATGGACAAAACTTATTGATGCAACGGTAGCTAAGATGGGGAGAGGTGTGTTCGTAATAAAGCGCCGCTCTGCTTTCTTGACATCTCTATCAACAAGACAAGCCATACAGGCCCTAGTTTTGTCTCACCTGGACTACTGTCCATTAAAGTGCCACAAAGAGGAACATAGGCACATTACAATTGGCTCAGAACAGAGCAGCATGGCCCTTAGATGTACACGGAGAGCCAGCATTAATAATATGCATGTCAATCAGTGAAGGCTCCTCAAAGGAGGAAGGGGAGGACCACCCTCAGTGAATTTCATTTTTTTTTTTTAAATAGTGTTTCATTTTTTAGATAAAACTATACTAAATACAATCACGTCTCCAAATAAAACACACTGTTTTGCAATGAAGATATACAGTAGCCTCAACAGCACTCTGCAGGGTAGCACCATTGTGTAGCCGGAGGACAGTTAGTTTCTGGGTACATTGACATCAATACAAATCCTAGGACGCTCCTGGTTCTCACCCCCTTCTATAGACTTACAAAGTAATTATGACAACTTCTAGAGGACGCCATCTAACCTATCAGAGCTCTTGTAGCATGCACTGACATGTTGTCCACCCAATCAAAGGATCAGAGAATGAATATAGTACTGAAAGCATAAGCTACAGCTAGCTAGTACTGCAGTGGTGAATAGTTAACTCAACGAGAGAGAAACACAATAGTTGGAATAGTTTGGAACAAATGAATTTCTTTAAAAAATGAAGGAGAAGCGAGAGAGCGCGAGAGAACTCAAGGTAAAGCTTTTGGTTTGATTAGTTTATTGCCACTGCGGCCCGTCGGTGTGACTGCTTGCTGCTGACTGTACACTGTGCTGCATGATTGTAGTGGGTTTACTAATGCGTTAGTTCTAGTAGCCATGTTGACTATGATGTTAATATGGTGACACCGATGTAGGCTGTGTGTGTAGGCTGAGTGCAGCAGTTAGTGGTTATGATATGAAGGTTTTGCTTGTAAATCTTTTTTTGTTGCCAGGTCACAGATCTGATGTGTTCTGCACTGAAGTCCATAAGTGAAGGGAAAAGGTGAGAGGAGGAGAGTGCGTAGATGCGAGAAGGAATTATACAACGATCAAAGGGATCATGCTGTTTGTATGTGGCTGCTATGAAAGTAAACTGTGTTTGCGTGTAATCAGGGGTTTATTAATTCCTACGATTCTGTTGAAAAAGTTCTTTAAACAGAACAAAATAGAACTGTTCAATGTTTCCTTTGCAACAGTTACACTAATGATTACACCCTAAAACAGCTAGATTCAGGCAAGAGTGTGCAAGGCGGTATTGAATGTGTCAATGTCTGTCACCTTGATTACTCACATTTCTCTTGACCTGTGCACCTACGTTGTAAACTTTCATTCATAGGCTAGGTTGTATCAACCTCATGATGGGTATAGGGAAAATTTGAGTATCATGTAGTAGCCTAAACCTATCGATGTTACATTGATCTGGGTGAATGGAATATGAATGACAGTCATCCAATATGCTGTAATAAAAATAAAGCCTTTCTCATTAAAAAAAAACATCCTCCCTCATCTTAAATGTCACCGACCGCCACTGAAGTCAATCTCTCCTGGCTCAGACTGGAGGAGAGATCGACTGCATCACTGCTTGTCTTTGTGAGAGGTATTGATTGACATGTTAACAAAAACTGAGCTGTCTATTTAAATGACTAGCACACTGCTCAGACACTCATACATACCCCACAAGACATGCCACCAGGGGTCTCTTCACAGTCCACAAATCCAGAACAGACTCTGGGTACCGCACAGTACAAGACAGAGCCGTGACTACATGGAACTCTCTTCCACATCAAGTAACTCAGTCAAACAATAAAATCAGATTTAATAAAACAGATGAACCTACACCTTACGGAACAGCGCGGACTGTGAAGAGACACACACATCATTCACAAACACATGCTAACATGCACTCTACACACACATCATTCACAAACACATGCTAACATGCACTCTACACACACATCATTCACAAACACATGCTAACATGCACTCTACACACACATCATTCACAAACACATGCTAACATGCACTCTACACACACATCATTCACAAACACATGCTAACATGCACTCTACACACACATCATTCACAAACACATGCTAACATGCACTCTACACACACACACACACATCATTCACAAACATCATTCACAAACACATGCTAACATGCACTCTACACACACATCATTCACAAACACATGCTAACATGCACTCTACACACACATCATTCACAAACACATGCTAACATGCACTCTACACACACATACATTTGAATATTGTTATTTTGCTTTATTATTGATTATTTGTATTGTAGATATGTTATGGTAGAGTAGTATGTAATAATGTCTTGTGTTATGTATTGTAGATATGTTATGGTAGAGTAGTATGTAATAATGTCTTGTGTTATGTATTGTAGATATGTTATGGTAGAGTAGTATGTAATAATGTCTTGTATTGTATGTAATAATATGTTATGATATGTTATGGTAGAGTAGTATGTAATAATGTCTTGTATTGTAGATATGTTATGGTAGAGTAGTATGTAATAATGTCTTGTATTGTAGATATGTTATGGTAGAGTAGTATGTAATAATGTCTTGTGTTATGTAATAGATATGCTATGGTAGAGTAGTATGTAATAATGTCTTGTGT
>NC_088413.1:22795497-22884910 GCF_034236695.1 Oncorhynchus nerka | reverse complement strand
ATCCAACAGACTCCCATTCAGAGCGACACACAGAAGCATCCAGGGTCAATGCCCTGCTCAAGGGCACGTTGACTGATCTACCACCAGGCCAAAAAGCGTGAACCCGATCACTCCAAGATCCCCCACAGTTCCCCAATAGCTGTCCCTCAACCATTCGAGACCCCTCCCACAGTCCCCCCAGGAAGAAAAATAAAGAATACAATGAATTCCATTCCCCCAAGAACCCCCCAATGCACCAACAACCAAGAGAATGAACTAAAGAGAAAAAAGGAAGACAGAAGAAAGCAGCAAACAACAACGCAACAAATAATAAAACAAAACAATACATTTAAAACAAAGGACATCAAGGACAACTAAAATCATAACAGCAATGCCTACTTTATATGTTTGTGTGCATGTCTGGCACTATTACATGTATGTGTGTGTTCTTGTATGTGTCTATTTGAATGAGAGTGTGTGTATATGCATGTGTACAAACACCTGCACGGCATCAGCCTCAGGCAAACAGGCATTAGTTGTAAAAACACTGCCACTTAGTGTCATTCAAATGTACTTTTTATTATGTTTTATTTAGACTTTAAAAACAAAACTTATCTTAGAATGATGGTCAATCTCCCACACAGCAACTCCACTCCAACTATATAATTATTCATATGCGCCTACTGCATGATAGCTAGCAAATTAATTAGCTAACTAACATTAGCTTGCCTAGCAGGAACTTCTGAAGGACACATTTTTATTTGAACAATTTCCAAAAGCTAACCAAACAAAAACATAATTACTTTTACGATATGTGTTTGTGCCGTCATGTGCCATAGTAGCATAATTTCTACAATTTTTACATTCATTTTTACTTACACTGGTATGTTGACTTATCTATATTGACGTTGAGGTTTTATGTTTTGGCAGACTTCTTAACGGATGTACAATCATCGCAAATGTAATTATGGGGTGTTTCAGGCCCTGAAGTGAACATAATTGTACACTCGCAAACTTAATCAAAAATAAGGGTTTATGGGCTTACGTTGCGAACTTCCCTTGTTTGGCTAATCGTTTGGACCGACGTCCAAGATGGTGATTGGGATTCCCACAAGGGCATAAGGCGAGGGTAAGTGGACGAGGGTGTGTCTTTTATGAGTTTGAAACGCAGCCAATGTACCGAAGCTCATTTCAAAGAAACATTATCACGTGATCAATGATGTGAAGCTTCATCTGATTACTTGGTTTTTCAAACAGTGGGTTGAAAAATGCGAGATCCCACTGCTTTCACTGTGCTTCTGGAGCTTTCTTGGATTCCAAGTTGCTTTCAAGTTGCTTCAAACAGTGACGAATGTACTTAGGATTTTTTCATGTAGCAATATTTATGAATATCGTGGAAATCAAATATTCAATCGTTGCTTTTTATTGTTAACCATCCGGTATCACTAATGTGCATTGTGTTGACTTCTTTATCTTGGCTGCATGTCCATGGGACGATCTCAATTGCGTACTCCTCAGGTCCTCGTCTCCTTTTCAAAACCCATTGGGGGAGAAGGTCAGAGGGGCGGGACCTCTGGCTTTCTCATCAAATAGGTTTTAAGAAGAAGACGAGGAGAGAGGACGCGAGAAGTATGCAATTAAGGTCTTGGTTGTGTGGATATTATACCTGTATCGAATCTTCCTGATTTTAGAGCCACGCACTCAATCAGCAATGCCTTATGGGGATTGGAGTTATTTGGGTTAGTGTTTAGGAGGTGACGGCTATAGACACACCAAACTAAAGTCCCTGATGATGAAACAGAAGTCTACTAACAATGACTTAATACATTATGCCAAAATTAAAGTCAACATAAAACTAAGGCCTCAATAATCAGATTATTTCTAAACTGTAGTAGTTTTATTGGTTTCTTGCAGTCATAGAATGAATTATACACAAATGTACAATCATAACAACAATCATAAATCATTATCAAATAGTAAAATCCTAAACCAGCAAAACACTTTAAATATAATACGATGTTAATTAAAATATGCAATATATACAAAACAACAATACAAGGTTTGGAGTGGCAGCTTTAGAAAATATATCTTTAGAGTTGAGAGAAGGGTATTTGTACAGCCTCTGGGCTATATGGCGTGTGCATTGATCCGTTTGGGAAGTATGGAATGGGAGGGTTCTGATAGTGGCCTGTGCGTGTCAAGGGAGTGTTCAGTTTGTATCTGTTGTTGTTGCCCGTCCAGTAATCTGCTGTCTGTTTGGGGGGAACCAGGCTGCAAACTGGGAGTTCTGCAGGGATTTAGCTGTTTCACCTTTTGTTTCAGTTCAACATGTATCTCTAATCATTGTGCGTGAGTCACTTCTGTGAAAAGCTTAAAGATAGCAATTTATCCACTAATTCTTCGAAAAAAAATCGAACATTTGAACAACAAGCACTTACTCATGTTTCACGTCCTTGAATAAAAGGTACGTCCTTGATGAACTCTATTTGATGCGAATGAGAAAACTCTCCATTTGGAATTCTCTTTAAAAGGGCAGCTGTCTGCTTTGAATCACAATCAATTACTCCCTTGTGAGTTTTCCATTGTAGTATATGTACGATAATGATCCAAATAGATTCTGCTATGTTAGTGTCGAGGAACTAAGAAACCTTGACCCAAATCTGGCTTTAAAGCCACAATCCTGAGTCTGTTCAGTCAGCAGTCCAACGGCAGCCCGGCCACTTGGTTCATATCATTCATTGAGATAACCATTGCAGGAAATCATCACCATATACCAGATTGTGCCTTTAACGCCATGGGGTAGACTTGATCCCATTGGCTAATTATCACTGTAACTCCATCTTGTAATTGATAATTATGGTGGACAGACTGTCAGATAATTACAATGCAACTGAAATGAAAACAGACATGTATTGATTACATGCCAAAGTCTATTTATTTAACACCCCCATTCTATTAGATAGCTGTTGATGCTACAACACGACTAGGCTTATAGTTTTGACAATAACATGGTGGAACACAAGTTACTTCCTGGAGGAAGATTTTTGACTGGACACCTATACTTGGAACAAATGGGCCCTGTCCAGAAACAGTAGCTTATATAGAATTCCCCTAGGCACTTCCTGTTGGTCTGAAATCATTGGATAGGTATGGTAATAGCAGAAATGGAAGAGGACATGAGACATGATCCAACTACCTCATTTTTTCTCGTTCATATACAGTAAATTAACTAAGCAGGCCAGACCCACCTGCTAATGCATTGGTGACTATAGGAGAGCCATTTAAGCAGACCGGAACTGACCATTGTTTCAATGGTAAACGGCCTCAGTGGGACATCTTCATTTATCCACCATCTTTGGTAATAGTTCCATCTTGTCTTCTGATAGGCTGGGTGAAGATTTTGCCATATTCTTTCCATTTATCTAATTATTTTAGATCTAGTGACTAGGTGAGTATAGGGTCTAGCTGTTGTTTCTGGACAGGGCCATGGCTACCCGTAGACAGCTTCATTACAGTGTACCACAAGGGCAGGAAGATCACGACTTCCTGTTTCCTCTTAGAGAAAGATCCACTCAATGCTACCATGTTGATTAGGGAGCTCAATCTCTAGCCCCCCATTAGGTAAATGTTGATAGAAATTCTAGAATTTTCTCAAAGCGAGATTTTCTCTCCAAAAACAGAAAATGTCAGGAACATCAGCTGACAGCTGAATAGATGGTGATAATTGCCCTACACGTGAGTAAAGCAAACGACATCGAATCACGTGGCCTCGTCAAGTTGTCGCTGTGTGTTTACAAGCAGGGCGGGGGAGGTGGGGGGGCAACTACCAAGCCAGCCAGAAGTTCATCTTGGGGAGAGCGAGAAAACAACACAACAGAAACACAGTTTCACAACGCTTTCCCTTCCTCCATCCATTTACTGGGTGTCTCTGTACTCTGTACAAAATGAGAGAATGTACCCTCTCTCATTTTGTTCCCTCGCTCCCCTCGCTTGTTCTCCACAGAGCTTTTTCAGAGAGCCGCCTGCCCGTCCCTCGCTGCCTGCTGAACCGCTTCAGAGGAAGCCATGTTGTTAATAATTAACGCCATGGCTGGAGGCACGGGGAGGCTAAACTTCCTTTAACAAGTGGCGTAGGGGTCTCCCTGGCAGGCTTTGTTTGCCTGGCTCTCTCTCCCCTTCTCTTCTCTCTCTCTTCTTTTCCTGTCACTTTTTGCTCTCTCTCTCTCTCTCTCTCTCTCTCTCTCTCTCTCTCTCTCTCTCTCTCTCGCTCTCTCGCTCTCTCGCTCTCTCTCTCTCTCTCTCTCTCTCTCTCTCTCTCTCTCTCTCTTCCCAGCAGCCAACCCGCAGACTTGTGCAGTTCACACACGTCCGTAGCCAGGGTGAAACCTCCCATCGAAATTGCCACTGAAAAATAAATCACATTCCTAATGCTCAGCCGCAATCCGTTAATTATGAGCGTGGCCACGGCACAAAAAGGACTTTTCTCCCACCCCTCCAAATTGGGTTAAGTATTTAAGGCTGGATTCTTTCACATTGCGAGGGGAAATTTGGGCCAATAGGTGACTGTATGGCTTTATGTAATAGAGATCTCTGAATGGGCTGCTTAATGTGAATTATCTCACTGTTAAATAAAATCATTTAAAAGTCCTACACAGTCATCCTGTTTCCCAAGTAAAAATTGCCTTTGAATGACCAAAACATCACCCATAATATTTGTACCCTATTAAAATGCTCAGAATTGAAGAAATCTCTAACTATCAGAAAGCCTAAAAGAACAGGATGAGTGGGCACTGGCTTAAAATAATTTAAAAGTCCTACACAGTCATCCTGGCAGCTCTTTGAAACTCCCTTGTGGTCGTTGCCAGGTAACAAGGTAAACAATGGGCCACATGTCATTGATGACCAGGTAAACAATGGGCCACAAGTAATTTTGAGCCGAAGTAGTATGCCTCAACCCCTTTTCTCTGCAGAATCCATCATGGTCAACAGAGCTGAACATGGACTGTTGGATATCAGACAAACAGCAGCAATACACAATTGCATTGTCCTACAGTGTGCAGGACCCCATTGAATCTTACAATTTGTAACATTCGTCTTCTGTCCGAATGCTTGAAAAAAAACAATACAAAGTAACAAAGTGATATCATGTCACGTACAAGTGAATCACTTATTCTTTAGGAAATGCAAGCAACTACAGAGATTGATGGGGAGGGGAGGGGAGCGGGAGAGGACCGGGAGTCATGTAACCCACTTCAATCAAGCAGGCTTCAGTCACCCACTTGGCTTCAGTCACACCCAAGATTGAAGCGGGAGACCAATCCAGCTATGTCCTCCTCCTTGTCAGGCCTCTCACACTGGGCAGACAGGGGTCCTGGGGTGGACAGCTCACACAGCTTCCCCACATATGGTGCAGGATCAAGGGTGACCTCGTTGAAGAGGAGATCCAGGAGCCGGTCTACGGAGCCTGTAATGTCTTTGAAAAGGGAAATGTTTGTTAAAATACGTAGGGAATTTCATTTCCTTTTATTTACTGTTCAATTGATGTAGTGATCTGCTAATTCTACGATGTGTTTTTGAAGTACTCAATTTGAAATATGAAATAATTGGTCGTAACTTTTCAATGTGTGATTTAAAATGGTGTGCCTGAAATGCTCAATTGGTTTAATGGTGGAACAAACTCCCTCACGACGCCAGGACAGCGGAGTCAATCACCACCTTCCGGAGACACCTGAAACCCCACCTCTTTCAGGAATACCTAGGATAGGATAAAGTAATCCTTCTCACCCCCCTTAAAAGATTTAGATGCACTATTGTAAAGTGGCTGTTCCACTGGATGTCTTAAGGTGAACGCACCAATTTGTAAGTCGCTCTGGATAAGAGCGTCTGCTAAATGACTTAAATGTAATGTAAATGTTTAAAATGACTAACTATGACTTACAGTATGCTGGGTCTGTCTTCACAGGCTTCAATGCCTATCCCCCCTTCCTTGCCTTGGGAAAGCTGATTTTGTATCACAACGTTCCTGCTGCAGTGGTCTAAGACTCAATGCAGGGGGCTTAGAGATGGAAGGACAACAATCGTTCACATGTCAGAGTAGCCTCAGTTACAGCCACTGTGTCTGACTCATCAAACTCTGGTACTTATACCATGGTCAGCGCTTGCACCATCCACTGATGGTACAGCATCCGTCTTCGGGATTAGTTTCCTGGCAAGACCCATTGAATGTTCTCCCTGATTGGGAAAGCAACTTCACTCCAAATGTGCACTGCACACACGCGACATGACTGTAATTTTCAGAGCAGCCTGTCCACCCGAAATGAAAGCAGCCCCTGCTGTAGGATGTCATCATTCTTCCCGTTACAAAAAAAATATTGCAGTATCTAAATGCAGTAAAAGTGCAGTAACTGCAGTTGACTGTGGTATTTTGGACACAGTAATTGCAAAAACAATTGCAGTTATACTGCTCTCTAACTGCAGTTACACTGAAAAATTACTGCAGTAAAAAAAACGTTTTGGATGCAGTATTTGCAGCATACTGTTATAATGCACTCTGACTGCAGTTATAATGCACTCTGACTGCAGTTATAATGCACTCTGACTGCAGTTATAATGCACTCTGACTGCAGTTATAATGCACTCTGACTGCAGTTATAATGCACTCTGACTGCAGTTATAATGCACTCTGACTGCAGTTATAATGCACTCTGACTGCAGTTATAATGCACTCTGACTGCAGTTATAATGCACTCACAACACAGTGTGTTAGTCTGCTAGCTAAAAGTCAACACACAGATGAAGGGGTTCGTTACCAGTATCGTCCGGACACACGATTCTTCAGCTACCTTATGGTTTGTGCACCAAGCCATATGATGAGCACGTGATGACGGTTTCAAGGCGTTGCATATTTGAATTAGTCACGATTAGGAGAAGCTGGTGTATAACACTTCAAGCTTTACGTGATGTTGCATAAAGCCGGTAGCAATGTCTGCCTCCTGCCTCCTGCCTCCTATCTCCTGCCTCCTGTCTCCTGCCTCCTGAATCCAACGTTTGACACGGGGAGATGACCAGTAACTTTATGATCAACTTTGTCAATCTACCAGCTACAGTCATTTTTCATACTTCAGTCAACCTACTCTGACCTGGATTCATCCAAATATCATCCAATTGGATGAATAACATGATTTCCACTGTTCGGGACCTTTAACACCAAACATTATTAGAGGTCCACTAATGGAAACAGGGGATCTAAGTCCAGAATTGGCCCAAATCAAGGCAGTTGTTGCCCCTGGATCTGTAACTCATTTGTTCCATATATTGTTTTAACTTGTCTGCTTTGCTGTACATAATCATTAAATAAAGGCAATAAATAGATACATATTTTCTTACTTTACCATTTCAACAAATCAGTCTTCTCGAGCGTTTCTCTTACGGTAGTCTTAACTTGTATAACGTTACTGTATATGTCAGTTTAATTGAAATAACGTTTTATCTAATCATCTACTGATTGGTTGTCAGTTTCCTCATTATGTCACCAGGGTTAAAAGGCCTGTCTGCTCTAGTAACCGTAGTAATGGTAGAAACCTGGGAACCCCAGTCAGTCTGGCACTTGTCATGTCCAAGTCATAAACAACCACCATTAATGAATTACTGCAGCCCATTAGGGACAATTCAAGCCGATTCCATTACACGGTGATATATTGTTGGAGTAAGACAGAATCTAGATGTCTCTCTCAATGTTATACTACTCCATATAAGTAAATCAAATCTCTTTTATTCCAGAGTACAGATAGGCTACTTTGAGTTTTGGAGACAGAAGCAACATCCGATAAACATAACACAGCCTTACTCGACTAGCAACAAGCTAGTTTCCAGAAATACTAATCATTTGGCCATACCCGAGTGGCAAACCATTATTTGTGCGGTCGAACACCTACCTCGCTCCCTTTCCTTCCTTCCTAAAACCACTCTCTTTTTTTCAGGAGGGAAGAAAAACAAATGTTGTTTTGATGCTAGTGGTGCTGTCATGGGCTGGCCAGGGAGGGTAGTAAACACTGCCTTTCCACAGAGCTTTTCAAATCAATTCCTCTGCTACCACACTGCTGGCTGGCTCCATCTCTTCCTCTCTCGCTCTCTCTCTCTATCTCTCCATCTCTTCCTCTCTCACTCTCTGTCTCTCTTTTGATATCAGATACACAGATATCAGATACACATTTACACTCTCCCTCTCCTTATTTCTCTCTCTCTTCTATCTCTCTCTCCATCTTTCTCCCAGTAATATGTCTCCAGCCTCCTTTTGAATAGGGAGGCTGCACTTTGAAGCCGAAGCGCAGAAGGCCTCTGATTCGGTAACAACGGCTCCGGGGTTTATTATCATAGTGAGACGTGACCAGAGCGACGACGGCGGCGGCCCCCACACGCACACACACACACTGATGAGCAAATAATCGTTTCATTACCATCAGCACGCATTTGGGCGATAGCTCGTTTGGAGAATTGCCCAGGCTTCTATACCTTGGTATCATGATTGGGATAGACACTAGATGATTAGCGTTGAGTCACCGCGGCGTCGTGTGTTATTGTTTGATTGAGGCAACACCTATTGGCCAATGGCTGATTCGGTGTTGAAAGGCAACTCCTACGCTATGGCCAATGGGAATCGTCGGGATGAGTGTTCTTTGAGGAGATGCTGTACAAAGGGTGGTAGCGAAAGATAATTGGCTATCATCTCTCATGATTACTATGTGGTAATACTGACAGGCAGGCAATCACTTTTTAGGAACTTTGGTGATCTGTTTCGAAGTTATCCATCCAAGCAGGAAGTGAAATGAAGACTAAATCTGAATGCTACATAGTCCAGACTGATCAGGGTAGCTGAGCTGTTCCACAAGACATCATGCATCTCCACACATAATGACAGGATGAATTTCCTGGACAGCTCAGCTGTTGCTTAATCGTAATGTGCGTGGTTCTTTTGAAAAAGCTGTGCTGGAGGCCAAGCTTTCTTTCCTCTGGCTTCTCGCTATTGAGAGCTTGTTGGAATGTGACCCTGGTAACAGTAACATGAACCAGGTCCATACAAAAAGACAGACGGGCTCTCTCTGTCTTTCTGTCTCTCTCTCCGAACCTCTCCTCTCTCTCTCTCTCTCTCTCTCTCTCCAAACCTCTCCTCTCTCTCTCTCTCTCTCTCTCTCTCTCCAAACCTCTCCTCTCCCTCTCTCTCTCTCCAAACCTCTCCTCTCTCTCTCTCTCTCTCTCCAAACCTCTCCCCCTCTCTCTCTCTCTCTCTCCAAACCTCTCCCCCTCTCTCTCTCCAAACCTCTCCTCGCTCTCTCTCTCTCTCTGTCTTTCTCTCTCTCTCTCTCTCTCTGCTCTGCGCCAGCCACAGGGGGGCGGGGGGACAACAACAGAGCCCTGTTTCACACTAATACTCCACCCTGTGTATTCTATATCCTCAAATGGGTCTTGTGACCGGTTCCTCTCCTTTCTCTCCCTCTTCCCTCTCTTCCTTTTCTGTCTCTCTCTCGCTCTCTCTCTATCCCTCCCTCCTCTTTCTCTCTCTTTCTCTAACGTTTTGTCTCTCTCTCACTCTTTGTTTTTTTTTCAGAGGGTGAAAACCGATAAACTAATTGGAAAGTGTCACGGCCGTGGGACCAGGCGGCGGCGGGCGAGCGTGCACGGCAACAGCACTCGAGGCGCTGGCAGGGGCGCCGGCAACAAAGCAGCCTGACCTATCAAATCACATTAAGAGGCCACAAGGTTAAAACGCTGACGACTTCAATATCTGCCAAAAGGAATGAGCGGCGTAAATCACCAAGTTAGGCACCACACACTCCAACTCATTGGCTGTTTACCAAATGGCACCCTATTCCCTTTATAGTGCTTTACTTTTGACCAGAGCCCTACAGTACTCAGCCATTGGCTCTTTAAAGTAATTAATTGTAAAAAAAATAAAATTAAAATAAAAACATTAAAGGCCCAATGCAGTTGTTTTAATATCAATATCAAATCATTTCTGCGTAACAATTAAGTACCTTACTGTGATTGTTTTCAATAAAAATGGTGATAAAGAAACAAAAATAGCTTCTTAGCTAGGACTGTCTGGGAGTGGTTTGAGTGGGGAGGGGAAAACGAGCTATTATTGGCAGAGAGTTTGGAACTCTCTCTTATTGGTCTATTAACTAATGTACCACCTGGTGATGTCACCAAGCAGACCAAAACTCCATCCCACCACAACAGGCTGACATTTCAGGTGTTCTTTTCAAACAGCTCTTACACTAAAAGGGCATTATCATTACTTTCACAAATTCACAGTATTATTCCAATCTAGTAGTGTGGAAATATTAAACACATGAAAGTCACATTTTTGACTGCACTGGAAGAAAAGACAGAGTCTAGGATTGGCTGGGGAGGCAGCTGGATTGTGGCTGCTGCTGGCACACTTGTCTGTCCCCAACCAGCTCTCGCAGTGTCACGTCAGGATTAGACATTCATCCATGTTTCTCAAACGTCAAATTTGGAAGTTTTTCCAAAGTCACATTTCAAAGTGTTTAAGGTTAGGCATTAACTCTGAAATCTTAAGGTTAGGGATGAACTCTGAATGGTTAAGGTAAGGGCTAAGGTGTGGGATAGGCTTAAAACGAAAATCTCAAAAACTACTTTCTATCGCTGGATTTGAACATGCAACCTTTTGCACCAGAGGCTGATTCTTATGCCCCAGCAAAACCAAAAACCTGCTTGAAGCTAGCAGCGCTCACTGATGCCCCTAGTGGCTGGTGTTTACCCAATCTCCTGACGTTCTCAGACATGGATAGACGTCTAATCCTGACTTTTATTACAGGTGACTCGGCTGCTGTCCAACGTTCTCCCCAGCTGTCCGTCCCCAGCCTGCCCTGAAATTCTAAATGGGCTTTCTGCTTATCGACTGACTGGCTGGGGGGGGGATGGCGGGATGGCGGGGTTGGCATCATCCAAGGAGACCAGTGAAGGCTTTGAGCTCAGAGCAAGGCACTGCTGCTCTGCACTACCAGCATCCACATTACTTCAGATAGGGTCTGGGAGGAAGGTTGGGAGGTGGGGGGGAATAGATGGATGCAGGGCTGTGGGTGAGGAGGGGAGGGGGTGAGTTCTGATGGAAACAGCCATCAAAGGCAGGAGTGTTTCATGCAGGCGACAGAAGCTGTGGCGAGGCGCAGGGTTTATATTGTTAACGCACGGGCCTCGCCTCCATCGCCTCGTCTGGTGCCCCCAAGGACCATCATTGCCAAGACAGCAGAGAGAGAGAGAGAGAGAGAGAGAGAGAGAGAGAGAGAGAGAGAGAGAGAGAGAGCGACCACACCGACCAAGGCAACGCAGACAATGAAAACATCATAATATCCAGAAGAAGAAGAAACACACCATAACACCAGTATCCATCAAACACAAGATGGTATGACGGATAAACAGCCTTCCATATAGAAATCTCCATTTTTAGAAATAGTTGGATCAAAGTATCTTTTTCACAGATTACAAGGATGTTTTGAGGCTGTGTGGGACATTTGTAAATGTAAGATATATAAAAACAAGATTATGATGACATACTGAAATTAACTGATGTAGAAAATGCAAAAGAAATTGTCCAATGAACCATATTGGTTACGTGTCCTGCACAATATAATCTGGTTGACTTGCATACTCCTATGCGAGACTATGCATTGCATACTGTGTATCAGAAACGGCAAAGGTGTCGGAGGGAGTGCGTGTGAACAGGTCATTTGAAACGCCTCAACTGAGAGATTTTCCAAGCTGGCTACGGTACGGCATAGCACGGCTAGCTCTTGTTAATTCAATTGTAGACACCTGCTTATGCTGAGAACCACGGCGAGTTGACATGAGGTTGCATCCCAACATAAATGCCCATATTCAAACGACCGTGAAATATGGAATTCGCTGTTTATTTTTTATTTTTTTATGAAGGCTTTCTTCATGCATGGCTTCCGTTAGCTGTGTAGTGTGGAGCGGCCGGGGTGGAGAATGCTGTTTCTAGGCAACAGGCATAACAATGACACAGGTGCTCACTCTCTCTATCTCCTCGTCAATGTGGGAGGGTTTTTCATCCTTCCCTCTCTGACTCTCTCTTTCCCTCTCTTTCCCTCTCTTTCTCTCTCTGACTCTCTCTTTCCCTCTCTGACTCTCTCTTTGCCTCTCTGACTCTCTCTTTCTCTCTCTTTCTCTCTCTTTCACTCTCTTTCCAAAGTTAAAAGGGTGCCATTTCAGTTCAACTTTTCTAGAACATCCAGAAAAAGAAAAGCTCTTGATTTCTCCCCACAATATTGTATAGGATGAAGGGAATTCCAGGGTGCGTCGAAGGTGTTCTGTACAATAATCACATTATATTTTCATGTTCCAGTAAAGATGCTCATCATCGGCTAAGAATAAAGCTAATTCAGTCTACACCGTTTCCCCATTGCAATAATTCTAAACAAACATAAAGGCTCAACTGTCGTATGTTTTTCAGACAGGATTGTGTATCTTTTAAAAGCATGGACTAATCCTTGCTACATTTTTTTGTCACCAAGTCACAAAAAAGGTTGATGGAATAAAGAAGAAGAGAGGGAGAAAGACAGGGGCAGGCCTAGCAGACTGCTAACACAGACCAGCCCAATCTCCTTGGCTCTGTCTCATTCCTCACTCTTCAGAGATGGCAGGCTTTGAGCTCGGTTAAATTGTCTCCCCCCCTTCTCCCTCCTCCTTCCTCCTACTCCCTCAGCCGGCAGTCTTTCACCCTTAATCAGAAGGCTGCGGCTCCCCGGCGCACCCCCTCTCCTCTTCCCCTCTCCCTTTTTCCGCCACCATCTCTCTCTCTCCCTCCCCCACCTCATACTCCCTCTACACCCCTGCAGTTAGCGTCTGCCAAAGGCCGCTTCTGTTCATCACTCAGCCGTGCACTTAGCAACAAAAGATGTGTGGTAATTTCCCCCGCGCTGCCTGGCCCCCTGGGGGGCCCCGGAGCCACTCACCTCGCCGCCCGCCGCCGCTGACCCTCATGTCACGCATGATCGGCGCGGAAAGAGTGGCAGGCCGGGGACCAGGGGGTGAGGGGAGGAGGGGAGAGGGGAGGAAGGGAGAGAGAAAGGGATGGAGAAGGCTGTCACTAACCCCGGGTAGCCCCAGTGCATTTGTTAAAATGACTTCCTGTGGTATTGTCAGGCTGGATCCTGTGCTGTATCTGCTGTCATCTCTCCTCATCCTTGTCTGGAGCTCCCTCTCTTTCGGGTCTCTCTCTCTCTCTCTCTCTCTCTCTCTCTCTCTGTCTCTCTCACTCTTTCTGTCTCTCTCTCTCTCTCTCTCTCTCTCTCTCTCTCTCTGTCTCTCTCACTCTTTCTGTCTCTCTCTCTCTCTTTCTGTCATCATCACACACACACTCAAATACACACCTGTAAACATCTCATGTTCACTTTGGGCACACGATCTGCACCTGACAAACACACACCAGGTGGCGTGGCGAGAACACCCTCACCACGCGCTCTCACCACTGGCGTCCCCCAGGGCTCTGTTCTAGGCCCTCTCCTATTCTCGCACACACCAAGTCACACAGGCTCTGCATAATCAGGTCTCTCCTATCATTGCTATGCAGACGACACACAATTAATCTTCTCCTTTCCCCCTTCTGATGACCAGGTCCAATCGCATCTCTGCATGTCTGGCAGACATATCAGTGTGGATGACGGATCACCACCTCAAGCTGAACCTCGGCAAGACGGAGCTGCTCTTCCTCCCGGGGAAGGACTGCCCGTTCCATGATCTCGCCATCACGGTTGACAACTCCATTGTGTCCTCCTCCCAGAGCGCTAAGAACCTTGAGTGATCCTGGACAACACCCTGTCATTCTCAACTAACATCAAGGGGTGGCCCGTTCTTGTAGGTTCATGCTCTACAACATCCAATCTGCCTCACAAGGAAGCAGCGCAGGTCCTAATCCAGGCTGTCATCTCCCGTCTGGATTACTGCAACTCGCTGTTGGCTGGGCTCCCTGCCTGTGCCATTAAACCCCTAGAACTCATCCAGAACGCCGCAGCCCGTCTGGTGTTCAACCTTCCCAAGTTCTCTCACGTCACCCCGCTCCTCCGCTCTCTCCACTGGCTTCCAGTTGAGCTCGCATCCGCTAAAGACCATGGTGCTTGTCTACGGAGCTGTGAGAACGGCACCTCAGTACCTCCAGGCTCTGATCAGGCCCTACACCCAAACAAGGGCACTGCGTTCATCCACCTCTGGCCTGCTCGCCTCCCTACCACTGAGGAAGTACAGTTCCAGAGCCCAGTCAAAACTGTTCGGAGCTCTGGCCCCCCAATGGTGGAACAAACTCCCTCACGACCCAGGACAGCGGAGTCAATCACCACCTTCCGGAGACACCTGAAACCCCACCTCTTTCAGGAATACCTAGAATAAAGTAATCCTTCTCACCCCCCTTAAAAGATTTAGATGCACTATTGTAAAGTGGCTGTTCCACTGGATGTCTTAAGGTGAACTCCAATTTGTAAGTCGCTCTGGATAAGAGCGTCTGCTAAATGACTTAAATGTAAATGTAAATGTAAACATACATGTTCACTTTGGGCCCTGCACAGACAAACACCAGACCAGCAGCACCCAACCAACCAGAACCACCCCAGACATCCAGCCAATCAGCCTACAGTGAGCTCACATCCTCACACACATCAAGGCCACACAGAGAAGAGGCGTTGTGTTCTCTGAGCAGTGGTAGCGTGTGTGAGGGGGTAGGAGCGGTGCGGGTTCGAGGACACCTCCATCCAATCTGATCAATGGCGATATTAATCTGAGCGCCAGTCAGCCCCGCTGCCCCGGCATTTGATTAAAACAGGGAAGAAATATGACGTAACCAATAAATCTGTTTGTCAAAACGTCGCATGGCATGAGAGCGAAGGAAATACGGGCAGAGATAAGGCTGAGAGAGGAGAGAGGGAGAGAGAGAGAGGGATGGAGGAGGAGAGTTAGAGGGAAGGATGAAGGAGAGAGAAAGGGAGGGATGGAGGAGGAGAGTGAGAGGGAAGGATGGAGCCGAGGGAGGGAGGGGGGATAGCAACTGACCTCCGCAGCATTTCCGCCGCATGAGCGGAGCACTCAGGAGGAAGAAAATCTTCACCTCCTTATTCCCGTCTCTCTCTCTCTCTCTCTCTCTCTCTCTCTCTCTCTCTCTCTCTCTCTCTCTCTCTCTCTCTCTCATTCTCACTCAGGAGTCTCCAGCCAGCAGCACCAGTAGATAGCAGAGTAATCCTATACAGCTCTAAGAGCCTCAGTTTGTGGTGTTGTGTGTGTGTGTGTGTGTGTGTTAAATGCCGCTTGTGGCATAGACTTTAGGAGGTAAAGCACCAGGGCGCTGTCAGAATTCAATTACCCCAGAGAGGAGGAGTTACCCCAGAGAGGAGGAGTTACCCCAGAGAGGAGGAGTTACCCCAGAGGGGAGGAGTTACCCCAGAGAGGAGGAGTTATCCCAGAGGGGAGGAGTTACCCCAGAGAGGAGGAGTTACCCCAGAGAGGAGGAGTTACCCCCAGAGGGGAGGAGTTACCCCAGAGAGGAGGAGTTGCCCCAGAGGGGAGGAGTTACCCCAGAGTTACCCCAGAGAGGAGGAGTTACCCCAGAGGGGAGGAGTTACCCCAGAGAGGAAGAGTTACCCCAGAGAGGAGGAGTTACCCCAGAGAGGAGGAGTTACCCCAGCTAGAACCAGAATGTCCACAATACAAACTCATGGTATAAGTCTCTATCCAGCTAGAACCAGAATGTCCACAATACAAACTCATGGTATAAGTCTCTATCCAGCTAGAACCAGAATGTCCACAATACAAACTCATGGTATAAGTCTCTATCCAGCTAGAACCAGAATGTCCACAATACAAACTCATGGTATAAGTCTCTATCCAGCTAGAACCAGAATGTCCACAATACAAACTCATGGTATAAGTCTCTATCCAGCTAGAACCAGAATGTCCACAATACAAACTCAGAGGTATAAGTCTCTATCCAGCTGAACCAGAATGTCCACAATACAAACTCATGGTATAAGTCTCTATCCAGCTAGAACCAGAATGTCCACAATACAAACTCATGGTATAAGTCTCTATCCAGCTAGAACCAGAATGTCCACAATACAAACTCAGGGTATAAGTCTCTATTCATCTAGTAACAGTATGTCTACAATACAAACACACATAGAGGTCTTCACATAGTTGAAGTCAACATGTCATACAAACAAATAGCCAGACACTCACATTATAGAAATATAATTAATAGAACAGGTTCAAGGGGCATTTCACAAAATGGTTAAATTACCCTTTCAGCCCTGCATACCACAGCAATTTGACTGATTACATGAGGGGTAGATCTATTTCTATGGCTCCCACTGCAGGTACAAATACAGTCATAGCAACACAAAGACATACAGTAGACTTGATTACTAATACCTGGTTCCATACATTAGGTATGAACCCACACTGAAATCAGTGGTGGCCGGTGCAGTTTAAGACGAGGGAATATGATATTCTTTTCATGACCATGGCCTTATTTCTATTACAGCATATTGAATGACTGTCATTCATATTCCATTCACTCAGTTCAATGTAACAGCGATAGGTTTAGGCTACTACATGATACTCAAATTTTCCCTATACCCATCATGACGTTGCTACAACCTAGCCTATGAATGAAAGTTTACAACGTAGGTGCACAGGTTAAGAGAAATGTGAGTAATCAAGGTGACATTGACACATTTAATTCCGCCTTGTACAGTCTTGCCTGCATCTAGCTGTTGTACGGTGTAATCATTAGTCCAACAGTTACAAACAAGAGTTTCTATTGGACAAATGCAGGTATGTTTATGCAAGTTTTGTTCCGTTGGCTTCCGTTTTAAGAACTGTTTTTCAACAGAATCGGCGGAATGAATACACCCATGATCACACGCAAACACAGTTCGCTTTCATAACAGCCACATATAAACAGAATGATCCCTTTGATCATTGGATCATTCCTTCTCTCATCTACGCACTCTACTCTTCTAATCTTTTCCCTTCGCTTGTGGACTGCAGTGCACAACACATCAGCTGTCTGTCACCAGGCCAAGAAAATAAAAAATCCAAGCCAAACCTTTATATCATAACCGCTAACCGCTACACACAGCCTACATCGTTGTCACCATATTAGCTAGCATCATAGTCAACATGGCTACTAGAATTAACGTGTTAGTAAACCCACTACAATCATGCAGTACAGTGTACAGTTAGCAAGCAAAAGTTGGAAGAGTTCCAGTGCTGGTTAGCCACAGCCAGCTAGGTGTGTGTGTGTGTGTGTGTGTGTGTGTGTGTGTGTGTGTGTGTGTGTGTGTGTGTGTGTGTGTGGCTCTCTGATCTGAAAGCCCTGTCTGTCTCATTCAGCCTGCAGAAGGAGAACAATATGGCCACAGAATCACGCTTGACAGTGTTGCACAAGATTGTGTTCTGCTATCTCCTGTCGCCTCAATTAAGTTACATACAAACCACAGACAGACAGGACACGAATACGATCTTTGAGTGTTAGCTCAGGCCTCTTCACACATCTGTAAACACACACGCATGCGTACACATTACACTATACCAGAGGAGGCTGCTGAGGGGAGGACGGCTCATAATAATGGCTGGAACGATGCGAATGGAATGGCATCAAACCATGTGTTTGATGTATTTGATACCTTTCCTCCTATTCTGCTCCAGCCGTTACCACGAGCTCGTCCTCCCTAATTAAGATGCCACCAACCTCCTGTTCCACTATACCGTCACATAATGTAACTTGTATAATATTGTATGGCATTTTCAAAAGACTGCAGATACAATGTCATTGGTTTTTGAATGTTGTTTACAGCAGAATGGTTGTGTAATGGGATGGTGGCAACAAGCCTAGTCTGTCCTCTAAAAAGTCCCAGCCCGTCCATTGTCCCCGTCCCTATTTAGCTTGGATGGCACCTTGAAATGGGGTCAGATTAAAGCGTCTCACCCTATTCCCTCTTCCTGCTCCTTATGTGGCAAATATTGGATTTAACTGAGCTTTATTTAATCCAATCACCTGCCAAATGCCCATGAAACTCTATTTTCATTTTTCAAAAATATTTTCTGATACATTTAGCTTTGAGAAATGTTCACAGGCCTGCTATAACGGTGCATTGTAAATGACAACTCTAGTGTCATTTCTCTCCAATGCAGAGAGTAACCATAACAGTATATAACTGCTCAGTGTTAGCTTTGCTAGCCTTTTAGCATTTCATCCACCAATGCGCTTGGACAATCAAGGTAGAAAAAAACCACCCAAAAAAGCCTTTGTGTCCGATTCAAAAGTGTGCTCTCTTTCTCTTCCTTCCCTCTCCTTCTTTCTCTCTCCCTCTTTTTCTTTCCACCTAACCCTCTCTTTCTCTCTCTCTGGCTCTCATTATGTCTCTGTGTGTCTTTATTCGGCTGATATTGTGGTATTGCAGTTATGCGATGATTCAATTATTACACGACGGCACAATGAAACAAAGCCGGGCCAGCAGATTTTCCTCAGATTACCTCAGCCGAAGGTAGCAGCAAAAAGAATGCCAGGCGAAAAGGGGCCATCTCTCTCCCCCCGATCCGACATGAACGTGTCTTTTCATGCCTAATTGAAGGTAACTGTTGTCTGAGGAGTAGCCAATTACGTTTTTCTTCTCATGCAGCACGTGTCGGCACGTGTGTGGTAATTCCATGCCCGCCAACCACTGTTTTGTACTCTTCCGGCCTGTATTGCGGTCAGGAAGGTAGGCATCATTTTCTGAAGAACGCATGACTAGAAATACAAAGTAGTTGGAATATATGCAGCCGGTAGAAGAGCTCCTTGGAAGACAGGCCTTTTGTGAGAAAGGAGCGAGACAGTCACGGTGCTTCACAGAAACACTAGCCTTCTTCTTAATTAAGCTGTGGAGCAGAAAAGGTCCCAAGGTCACGGTGCTTCACAGAAACACTAGCCTTCTTCTTAATTAAGCTGGAGCAGAAAGGGCCCCAAGGTCACGGTGCTTCACAGAAACACAAACCTTCTTCTTAATTAAGCTGTGGAGCAGAAAGGGCCCCAAGGTCACGGTGCTTCACAGAAACACTAGCCTTCTTCTTAATTAAGCTGGAGCAGAAAGGGCCCCAAGGTCACGGTGCTTCACAGAAACACGAGCCTTCTTCTTAATTAAGCTGTGGAGCAGAAAGGGCCCCAAGGTCACGGTGCTTCACAGAAACACAAACCTTCTTCTTAATTAAGCTGTGGAGCAGAAAGGGCCCCAAGGTCACGGTGCTTCACAGAAACACTAGCCTTCTTCTTAATTAAGCTGTGAAGCAGAAAGGGCCCCAAGGTCACGGTGCTTCACAGAAACACGAGCCTTCTTCTTAATTAAGCTGTGGAGCAGAAAGGGCCCCAAGGTCACGGTTCTTCACAGAAACACTAGCCTTCTTCTTAATTAAGCTGGAGCAGAAAGGGCCCCAAGGTCACAGCTGCCCCCTTATCAGGCCGTCCAAAAACGTGCCCTCACTCTCCATTACCCACAATCCTATCTGCTTCATTCTGACCGTAGCGGGAGGCTGGACGCTCATAAGACAGAACAAGGCTACAAACGTCCATTACGTTTCCCATGTCCATAACATAGCTAATCACTTAAAACACATGTCTGATGAACTGTGTATATGGCAGTATAGATATCAGACCATCATGTGAAAGGAGGAATCTTCAAACATGTTTTTTTTTGTCATTTCGTAATTTTTTTGTAATTTACCAGACACTCTTACCAAGAGCGACTTACAGTAGTGAGTGTATACATTTGTATATTTGTTTGTCCTGGTCCCCCGTGGGAATCAAACCCAAAACCCTGGCGTTGCAAGTGCCATGCTCTACCAACCGAGCCACACGGGACAAAGTAACAGTGAAGGAGACGGATATGGGAAACAGTACCTAACATTCTGCGACGATATTACTGCCATAGAAATGTACCGTATGAGAATAGAACAGCAAAGACATCTGTGGTTATGTGACATAGTTACATAGATTATGACTAAATAAATGACTATGTTACTGATATTCATGATCCAGCCTTGATAAAATGGTCTTCAAGTCTTTTACAAGCACGGGCTTTCATGCAGGAGATCACAGGAGGTCATCTTGTATAGGAGAAATACACACAGATCCTGACTAAGTCTAGCTAACCTTAGATTCCCAAAATGTGTCCTTTGCCGTGGCACGCGCTCCCCCCATCCCTCAGTGTGTGTGTGTGTGTGTGTGTGTGTGTGTGTGTGTGTGTGTGTGTGTGTGTGTGTGTGTGTGTGTGTGTGTGTGTTGTGTGTGTGTGTGTGTGTGTGTGTGTGTGTGAGTGTGTGAGTGTGTGAGTGTGTGAGTGTTTGAGTGTGTGAGTGTGTGAGTGTGTGAGTGTGTGAGTGTGTGAGTGAGTGAGTGAGTGAGTGTGTGCTTGCAAATGTTTGGATTTACATGTTTGCATGCACGTGTGTGCTATGACCCATCCATCTCTTAACATGACAGTTCAGGTGAGTCAGCAAGAGCGAGGAGAGGAGAAGAGGAGAGGTAGGAGAAGAGGAGAGGAGAGGAGAAAGGAGAGGAGAGGAGAGGAGGAGAGAGGAGAGGAGAGGAGAGGAGAGAAATATATCACTAGCCACTTTAAACAATGCTACCTTATATAATGTTACTTACCCTACATTATTCATCTCATATGCATACGTATATACTGTACTCTACATCATCGACTGCATCCTTATGTAATACATGTATCACTAGCCACTTTAACTATGCCACTTTGTTTACTTTGTCTACATTCTCATCTCATATGTATATACTGTGTGTCATTACATTTACATTTACATTTAAGTCATTTAGCAGACGCTCTATCCAGAGCGACTTCAAATTATTAAGACATCCAGTGGAACAGCCACTTTACAATAGTGCATCTAAATCTTTTAAGGGGGGCCAGAAGGATTACTTTATCCTATCCTAGGTATTCCTGAAAGAGGTGGGGTTTCAGGTGTCTCCGGAAGGTGGTGATTGACTCCGCTGTCCTGGCGTGAGGGAGTTTGTTCCACCATTGGGGGCCAGAGCAGCGAACAGTTTTGACTGGGCTGCGCGGGAACTGTACTTCCTCAGTGGTAGGGAGGCGAGCAGGCCAGAGGTGGATGAACGCAGTGCCCTTGTTTGGGTGTAGGGCCTGATCAGAGCCTGGAGGTACTGAGGTGCCGTTCCCCTCACAGCTCCGTAGGCAAGCACCATGGTCTTGTAGCGGATGCGAGCTTCAACTGGAAGCCAGTGGAGAGAGCGGAGGAGCGGGGTGACGTGAGAACTTGGGAAGGTTGAACACCAGACCTGTATCTGGATGAGTTGTAGGGGTTTAATGGCACAGGCAGGGAGCCCAGCCAACAGCGAGTTGCAGTAATCCAGACGGGAGATGACAAGTGCCTGGATTAGGACCTGCGCTGTTCCTGTGTGAGGCAGGGTCGTATGCATGCTGTAGAATGAACCTACAAGAACGGGCCACCGCCTTGATGTTAGTTGAGAACGACAGGGTGTTGTCCAGATCACGCCAAGGTTCTTAGCGCTCTGGGAGGAGGACACAATGGAGTTGTCAACCGTGATGGCGAGATCATGGAATGGGCAGTCCTTCCCCGGGAGGAAGAGCAGCTCCGTCTTGCCGAGGTTCAGCTTGAGGTGGTGATCCGTCATCCACACTGATATGTCTGCCAGACATGCAGAGATGCGATTCGCCACCTGGTCATCAGAAGGGGGAAAGGAGAAGATTAATTGTGTGTCGTCTGCATAGCAATGATAGGAGAGACCATGTGAGGTTATGACAGAGCCAAGTGACTTGGTGTAATTAGCGAGAATAGGAGAGGGCCTAGAACAGAGCCCTGGGGACGCCAGTGGTGAGAGCGCGTGGTGAGGAGACAGATTCTCGCCACGCCACCTGGTAGGAGCGACCTGTCAGGTAGGACGAAAGGGCCAAGCGTGGGCACGCCGGAGATGCCCAACTCGGAGAGGGTGGAGAGGAGGATCTGATGGTTCACAGTATCGAAGGCAGCCGATAGGTCTAGAAGGATGAGAGCAGAGGAGAGAGAGTTAGCTTTAGCAGTGCGGAGGGCCTCCGTGATACAGAGAAGAGCAGTCTCAGTTGAATGACTAGTCTTATCGTCGATACCATCTACTGTATGCTGCTCTGTACAATCACTCATTCATATATCCTTATGTACATATTCTTTATCCCCTTACACTGTATAAGACAGTAGTTTTGGAATTGTTAGTTAGATTACTTGTTGGTTATCACTGCATTGTCGGAACTAGAAGCACAAGCATTTCGCTACACTCGCATTAACATCTGCTAACCATGTGTATGTGACAAATAAATTTTGATTTGATTTGATTTGATTCGAAAAAGGAGAGGAGAGGAGAGGGAGGAGGAGGATGAGGAGTATTAGGGCCCTCTCTCGCTAATTGAGCGCAGCACCAGACCCCAAGGTCTCTGCTACATGGACGGTTTCTTAATCCAAGCCCACACACACACCCTCACACTCCCTCACACACACACACACACAGACACACAGCACTGTTTAGCGCTGGCTGTGCTTGAGTAACTAAGCAGATAATCTTCAATTAAACCGAGCTCGACCCAACACCCCCCCCCCCCCCATCTGTGGGAGACAGAAGGCACCCCCTATTTCCAAAGATAAATGGTTCGCTACCCCCCTGCTGACATCACAACTTTCTCTAACGGAGGGGGTTCTGTGATGAATAAGGCCCAGAGTCGTGTCTAGTTGGGTCACATACTCAGGATCCCCTCCAGTCCCTAGTGATAAAACTTTCTCTAACGGAGGGGGTTCTGTGATGAATAAGGCCCAGAGTCGTGTCTAGTTGGGTCACATACTCAGGATCCCCTCCAGTCCCTAGTGATAAAACTTACTCTAACGGAGGGGGTTCTGTGATGAATAAGGCCCAGAGTTGTGTCTAGTTGGGTCACATACTCAGGATCCCCTCCAGTCCCTAGTGATAAAACTTTCTCTAACGGAGGGGGTTCTGTGATGAATAAGGCCCAGAGTCGTGTCTAGTTGGGTCACATACTCAGGATCCCCTCCAGTCCCTAGTGATAAAACTTTCTCTAACAGAGGGGGTTCTGTGATGAATAAGGCCCAGAGTCGTGTCTAGTTGGGTGACATACTCAGGATCCCCTCCAGTCCCTAGTGATAAAACTTTCTCTAACGGAGGGGTTCTGTGATGAATAAGGCCCAGAGTCGTGTCTAGTTGGGTCACATATTCAGGATCCAGTCTCTAGTGATAAAACTTTCTCTAACGGAGGGGTTCTGTTGAATAAGGCCCAGAGTTGTGTCTAGTTGGGTCACAGATCAGGATCCCCTCCAGTCCCTAGTGATAAAACTTTCTCTAACGGAGGGGTTCTGTGATGAATAAGGCCCAGAGTCGTGTCTAGTTGGGTCACATACTCAGGATCCCCTCCAGTCCCTAGTGATAAAACTTTCTCTAACGGAGGGGGTTCTGTGATAAATAAGACCCAGAGTTGTGTCTAGTTGGGTCACATACTCAGGATCCCCTCCAGTCCCTAGTGATAAAACTTTCTCTAACGGAGGGGGTTCTGTGATGAATAAGGCACAGAGTTGTGTCTAGTTGGGTCACATACTCAGGATCCCCTCCAGTCCCTAGTGATAAAACTTTCTCTAACGGAGGGGGTTCTGTGATGAATAAGGCCCAGAGTTGTGTCTAGTTGGGTCACATGTGTCAGGATCCCCTCCAGTCCCTAGTGATAAAACTTTCTCTAACGGAGGGGGTTCTGTGATGAATAAGGCCCAGAGTCGTGTCTAGTTGGGTCACATACTCAGGATCCCCTCCAGTCCCTAGTGATAAAACTTTCTCTAACGGAGGGGGTTCTGCAAATAAGACCCAGAGTTGTGTCTAGTTGGGTCACATCCATCCCCTCCAGTCCCTAGTGATAAAACTTTCTCTAACGGAGGGGTTCTGTGATGAATAAGGCCCAGAGTTGTGTCTAGTTGGGTCACATACTCAGGATCCCCTCCAGTCCCTAGTGATAAAACTTTCTCTAACGGAGGGGTTCTGTGATGAATAAGGCCCAGAGTTGTGTCTAGTTGGGTCACATACTCAGGATCCCCTCCAGTCCCTAGTGATAAAACTTTCTCTAACGGAGGGGGTTCTGTGATGAATAAGGCCCAGAGTTGTGTCTAGTTGGGTCACATACTCAGGATCCCCTCCAGTCCCTAGTGATAAAACTTACTCAACGGAGGGGTTCTGTGATGAATAAGGCCCAGAGTTGTGTCTAGTTGGGTCACATACTCAGGATCCCCTCCAGTCCCTAGTGATAAAACTTTCTCTAACGGAGGGGGTTCTGTGATGAATAAGGCCCAGAGTCGTGTCTAGTTGGGTCACATACTCAGGATCCCCTCCAGTCCCTAGTGATAAAACTTTCTCTAACGGAGGGGGTTCTGTGAAGAATAAGGCCCAGAGTTGTGTCTAGTTGGGTCACATACTCAGGATCCCCTCCAGTCCCTAGTGATAAAACTTTCTCTAACGGAGGGGTTCTGTGATGAATAAGGCCCAGAGTTGTGTCTAGTTGGGTCACATACTCAGGATCCCCTCTAGTCCCTAGTGATAAAACTTTCTCTAACGGAGGGGTTCTGTGATGAATAAGGCCCAGAGTCGTGTCTAATTGGGTCACATACTCAGGATCCCCTCTAGTCCCTAGTGATAAAACTTTCTCTAACGGAGGGGTTCTGTGATGAATAAGGCCCAGAGTCGTGTCTAGTTGGGTCACATACTCAGGATCCCCTCCAGTCCCTAGTGATAAAACTTTCTCTAACGGAGGGGTTCTGTGATGAATAAGGCCCAGAGTTGTGTCTAGTTGGGTCACATACTCAGGATCCCCTCCAGTCCCTAGTGATAAAACTGTTGAACTGTTTCGTATTAATATTAGGAGAAAATATGCTTGATTTGCAGCAATTATGTCACATAATTCATTTAAAAGTTTATGATGAATTCAGGGTTGACCATGAGAAATATGTATTTTTTTCTAAGGTGTGTTGAGAGTTGCTATGAATATTCAGAGTAACACAAAAATACAGTGTTGTAAGGTTGTGAAAAATGTACATTCTGGGAAGAAAACCATCCGTTTTCCAAGAAACATCAGTGAAATTGACATCTTTTGGTTATCAGATATGAGATAGGTTTCGGTTGGGAGCCTGAAATCATTTTGATGAGATTATACGCAAATTATAATATCAAATCTCACATCTCTAGACACATGTCGGTGTGAGACGCATATTGTAATAACATCAAGAATGTACCTCAATGCCCAATGAAATGAATATGAAATACGTAATTTTATTGGTGTGTTTACAACGCACATATAGTGTAAATGTTGCATGTAATAGGAACCATTCAGACAATCATAGTGGGAACAAAGGCCTTGAAAGTCAAACTGTCTATAATAAATCAAACAAATATAACAAATAATAAAATGTGTTATATTCGTAATATGCTGTAAACAGTAACATAGGCTACAGTACTCTGCCGTAGCTTGGAGATAATGCCTCGGCAGCCATTTCTGTATAAGGAAGGACAGAGCTCTGGGTCCAGCCTGCTGTTAGTTATAGTAGAGCTCTGGGTCCAGCCTGCTGTTAGTTATAGTAGAGCTCTGGGTCCAGCCTGCTGTTAGTTATAGTAGAGCTCTGGGTCCAGCCTGCTGTTAGTTATAGTAGAGCTCTGGGTTCAGCCTGCTGTTAGTTATAGTAGAGCTCTGAGTCCAGCCTGCTGGTAGTTATAGTAGAGCTCTGGGTCCAGCCTGCTGTTAGTTATAGTAGAGCTCTGGGTCCAGCCTGCTGTTAGTTATAGTAGAGCTCTGGGTCCAGCCTGCTGTTGTCCTGTGTGAATCTAAGTTATAGTAGAGCTCTGGGTCCAGCCTTCTGTTCTTATAGTACCTGAGCTCTGGGTCCAGCCTGACTACCTGTTATGATGACACCTCTGGGTCCACCTGGCCATGCTGCTCCAGTTTCAACTGTTCTGGGTCCATGCTGGTCATTTATGAACATTTGAACATCTTGTTATAGTAGAGCTCTGGGTCCAGCCTGCTGTTATTATAGTCCAGCTCTGGGTCCAGCCAGAAGAGGCTCTGGCCACCAGCCTGCTGCTAGTTATAGTCTTTCTCTCTGGGTCCAGCCTGCTGTTAGTTATAGTAGACTACTGGGTTGATGACTCTTGCTGTCCCCAGTCCACCTGAGAGCTGCTGCTCCAGTTTCAACTGTTCTGCCTTATTATTAGTAGAGCATGCTGGGTCCAGCCATTTGAACATCTTGGTCAGTTATAGTAGAGTTCTGGGTCCAGCCTGAAGTTAGTTATAGTAGAGCCTGGTTCCAGCCTTCTTCCTAGGTTTTAGTTTCTAGAGAGTCTTTCCAGCCTGCTGTTAGTTTTTACACCTGCCATTGTTTGCTGTTTGGGGTTTTAGGCTCTGGGTCCAGCCTGCTGTTGAGATATAGTAGAGATCTGGGCTCCAGCCTAATGTTGATTTGATTTGATTTGATTTAATTTGCTGTTAGTTAAAGTAGAGCTCTGGGTCCAGCCTTCTGTTAGTTAAAGTAGAGCTCTGGGTCCAGCCTGCTGTTAGTTATAGTAGAGCTCTGGGTCCAGCCTGCTGTTAGTTATAGTAGAGCTCTGGGTCCAGCCTGCTGTTAGTTATAGTAGAGCTCTGGGTCCAGCCTGCTGTTAGTTATAGTAGAGCTCTGGGTCCAGCCTGCTGTTAGTTATAGTAGAGATCTGGGTCCAGCCTGCTGTTAGTTATAGTAGAGCTCTGGGTCCAGCCTGCTGTTAGTTAAAGTACTCTGCCATAGCTTGGAGAAAATGCCTCGGCAGTCATTTCTGTATAAGGAAAGAACCAGACTTGTGGAGGTCTACAATTTATTTTTCTGATGTCTTGGCTGATTTATTTTGATTTTCCCATGATGTCAAGCAAAGAGACACTGAGTTTGAAGGTAGGCCTTGAAATACATCCACAGATACACCTCCAATGGACTCAAATGATGTCAATTAGCCTATCAGAAGCTTCTAAAGCCATGACATATTTTCTTTAAATTTCCAAGCTGTTTAAAGGCACAGCCAACTTAGTGCATGTAAACCTCTGACCCACTGGAATTGTGATACAGTGAATTATAAGTGAAATGATCTGTCTGTAAACAATTGTTGGAAAAATGTCATGCACAAAGTAGATGTCCCGACCGTCTTGCCAAAACTATAGTTTGTTAACAAGAAATTTGTGGAGTGGTTGAAAAACAAGTTTTAATGACTCCAACCAAAATGTATGGTAACTTCAGACCTCAACTGTATATAGGTCTTCAGGCCATAGGTCTTCAATTCATCATGTAATGACATTTGAAATGACACGAAGGAGACTTATTTCTAGTGATGTATTGTGGGACTTAAATATCAACAATCTTTTCCTATAGACAACTCTCCATTACTAGACCAAGCAGCAACTTCAAACCAACAGAAGGGAGCGTAATTGGGCGTATAAGGACACATGCAGCTACTGTATAGACACATTAAGACCTTCAAACAAACCCTCTTCCTTTCTCCTTCAGTCAACCACACACACAACAGCCTGATGGGGAGCTAACGATGCCAACGATCACTCACACGCCTATTCAGCCCCGTTAGCATGACGACTGGAGCCTTTACCTGGCTGTGTCTGTGTGTCCGTTACCCCTCTCTGTCTGGCTCTTGCCTGTTTCCACAGAGATAATTAAGCCATCAGAGCGCACCACGCATGCCCATCCTCCGTTTCCAAGGTGAGAGGATGGGCCCACGTGTCGAGAGGAGCGCCACGGATGCCACTACCCGCCTGCGTTCACCTTTAAAAAGGGAAAGAGGCAAAGGCGGACAGACACCAAGGAGAGAGAGAGAAGAGAGGAGTAGGAGAGGAGGGAGGAGGAGAGGGAGATGAGTTAGTCTGGTAGACAGCACAGAGTGACGCTGGTCTGATGTCTGATACCAACCGTTCAGACTGCTACTCTAGAGGCCATGCAGACACAGTGTTGTGCTCCCCCCAGTCTTTCTAAGCTTTGCGTCTGTTGTCTTGTGATAAATAAGCGACCTGTCTGTTGTTTTGGTGATAAGCGTTGTGTCTATTGTTTTGGCGATACGTTTGTGTCTGTTATTTGTGTGATAAATAAGCTACTTGTCTGTTGTTTTTGTGATGAATAAACTTTGTCTGTTTTTGTGATAAATACACTTTGTGTCTGTTGTTTTAAATAAGCGTGATAAATAACGTTGTGTCTGTTGTTTTGGTGATAAATAAGCGTTTTGTCTGTTGTTTTGGTGATAAATAAGCGTTGTGTCTGTTGTTTTGGTGATAAATAAGCGTTGTGTCTGTTGTTTTGGTGATAAATAAGCGTTGTATCTGTTGTTTTGGTGATAAATAAGCGTTGTGTCTGTTATTTTGGTGATAAATAAGCGTTTTGTCTCTAGGCCTTACATAAATGTTGTGTTTGTTGTTTTGGTTGTAAATAAGTTTTGTGTCTGTTGTTTAGGCGATAAATAAGCTTTGTGTCTGTTGTTTTGGTGATAAATAAGGACATTGGGAAGGAAAGGAACAGTGTCTTGGGACTGAGATACAACATAGACAGGCTTAGATACACTTTAATCAGCAAAAATCCTTCATACTTTTCCTTTCTTTATTCTCTGTATCTCTCTCTCTCGCACTCACAACACACACACACATATCTCTCTCTGTGACACATATACACTATCTGTGTGTGTGTGTTTGTGTGTGTGTTTGTGTCTCTCTCTCTCTCTCTCTCCTTATCATATGCAGCACATCACCTGACTGGTACAGCAGTAACCCTGGCAGGCTGGTGTCGTTGGCGCCTGCTCCTGTTACCTGGTTACCAGGGTAGAGGAGCGAGGGGGAGGGGTTACTTTAAACAGGTGCAGGGGTGCAGATGCACGGCTTTGTAGAAGCGTGCCCAAATGAGCTCAGTCGGCTGGGCCGCTCTGGAGCATTGCCAGACCCTGCTGCGTCCTGCACCCTCGGCCTGGCTGTGGCAGAGGAGCAGAGGGAACTACACAGAGCCAGCACCTCCTCTCACCCTGTTACAGTGTAGGACAGACCTGGGAACCCTCACGCACTGGGAGAGTCCAGTGTACGTGACATGGGATAGATCCTGACAGTATGACATCACAGTCCTTAAGAAGTCACAGTACCATGGTTTGTAATCAGGACCACACACACAAACGTCCACCCGATGCAGAATAGTTTTCCCCTCTCTATCTCTCTTTCAAGCTCCTCAGGGAGTTCCAATTTCACCACTTTTTAAGCCAGGTTGACTTGCATAAGGGAGATGGAGTCATAGCAGCGATAGGGCGAGCATCATCTATCCATTTCCATGTGTGTTGGGTCCATGTGCTTAGACTGAGGGGAAATTGGTGTCATGCAGCCTCATGACTATTGAGTTCCTACTTCCTGCTTGACCCCGGCCAATCATGGAGTGATGTGCTGTATTTCGTGGGTTTTTAATTGGACGTCCATCTAATGCTCGATTGTTGATTATTAAGGATCATGCCTGTAATTCATGACAGAATATATTCATTATTGATGTAAAAGTAGGGGATGTTTTTGATAAACAAACGTTGAAATGTTGAGGTATATGAAAGCTGTCACCAAAATATATTTCAATCGCATTTGTGGTCTTGTAAATCCAAGCTTTATGTAAATCCATCAATTAAAAAACAGTTTCTAAAAACAAATCTCTATTTATAGTGTGCACACATGAAATGAAATGAAATGCAGTCATTTTAATATTATAAGGATGAATATTATTCATTTTTTGGTTGTTAATACTTTCTTTCCACACATTGCACATGTCTACCATCCTTGTGTCTCCTTAACTTTGTTCTTTATTTCTATACAGAACATTCATTTCAGTATACCTCCCACTGAAAGGTAAAAGAAGATGCCTGCATACCCTAGCCAAGTTCAAGTTCAATTTTAGGTTCAAGTTCAGATTTAAGCTCAGGTTCAAGTTTAGGTTTGTTTTACATCATTGTCCATATGGGAGAAACCTACATGAAATGTGAGGTCACAAAAATATTTACAAATCAGTCTAAATATACGGACACGGCATCAAGACAACACGGCCTTCCTACTCTATTGTTCCATAGCCAGTCACATCCAGCTCCTAATAGAGGGAGATACCTTGTGTAATTAGTCATCCTTCCTTCTGCCATGACACCTGTCTCTCAGAAGCCCTCCTGTTTTCCCCTCTCCTTTCCTCTCTTCCTCTCCTCCATCCATCCCCCTCTGTTGCTCCCTGACTGGTCGCCGTCTGCCGTCCCTGGCGCAGTGCCCCCGGTGGTGGCGTGTGTGCGGCGTGGCGCGTGTGTCCCTGTGTACTTATACCTGGGGGAGGTCATTATGGTGATGAGCAGAGCGAGGGGGGCGTGGCCCTGGCTAACACTGCTGCTGCATACCTAACACCTAGGCAGCCCGCCAGGCCAGAAGGGTCTCCAATCACTAGGAAGGGGGGATGTGTTTCTCTCTCTTTCTTTCTCTCTATTTCTGTACCTTGCTTTCTCCTGTCCCTCTCACTTTCACCCTCCTCTCTGTCTCTCTTTCTTTTCCCCATCCCCCTTTCTCTATCTCCATCCATCTCTTCCCTGTTGAGCAACTCACTGAGCAGGGTCTTCATAACCAAATCCTAACTGTTACTTCCCCTCCTGTCGATCCTGCCCTCCTCACCCCAGTCTATTGAGTGTGTGTGTGTGTGTGTCTTATTTCTCTCTCTGAGTCATAGGGACAGCGGTGCCATGAATCTGAATGTCTTTCTAAGTCTATCTTTAAAGAGAAATGGTATCAAGTGCCTTGGACAACGACAGGTAATGACTGAGCCGTATAGAGGCTTAACATGGGGGGGTGAGAGAGAGATGGGGGGAATAAGGAGGGGTAATCACTCTCATCTTATGGGTGATCACTGCTGAAGGTATGTGGCTCGGTGAGAGAGGGAAGGAGTAGAGAAGGAGAGGCTCTCTCCCACTCTGAATGTGGAGAATTACATGCTCTGGCAGGCCACTGAGTCAACAATGGAGATGAATTAAACCACAGTGGTAGGCTAGCTACCTGGAATTTAAAATGTAGCAATATTAAAAAACAGGTTAATCAGCATTATGGCTAATATACAGTACAACAATATTTATTTGTGATTTCTCATGATGATCATATGATTGTGGGTGTAATTAATCATGCTTTCATTAACAATTAATAAGCATTTCCCTAATATCATAATTAATATTATAATATTCTATAGGATTGTTCCTGTTGTTTTAATGTATACCAGCCCAGGATGTGGTTAGTGGTTCTACAGCCGCCGGCCAACCGTGAGGTGGGGGAGTGATAACCTTTGTCTCAGGGACGGCAGAGAGATATACGAGCTGGGCTGAGCGGTGGAGGATTATACTCAGAGGTCCTCGCCGTGTGAGATGGAGGGAGGGAGGGGACGAGATGGGAGGGGAAAAAAGCCCATGACCGTAGAATAATTCCAGCCTCTCTCTTTCCCCAGGGACCTCACGCTGTCTGAGCTCAGAGCCAACCCCCCTCCCTCCCTCACTTCTCTCCTCTTCTCTCTCTTCCTCCTCTCCCTCGCTCTAGCCCCCTCCACTCCCCTCTGCTCCCCTCTTCCTACTCCTCCTCCTCCAATCCCCTAACTGCCTGCTGAAGCCGGATGTCTCATCTTCTACGGCGTAGGGGGAGAGAGAGAGAGAAAAAGAGAGAGAGGGGAAGAAAGATAGGGTAGGAAGGGAAAGAGAGAGAGAAAGAGAGAGAGATAAGGAGAGAGAGAGAGAAACTCTGTCTCCTATGTTCTGCAGCTAAGTGCTGCAGCAAATCATCCCCACATTAGGAATATGGGCAATTAGCACTGTGGCACATCCCTTCAGACACACACACACACACACACACACACACACACACACACACACACACACACACACACACACACACACACACACACACACACACACACACACACACACACACTCATAAACACACACATACAGAGAAAGACACACACACACACACACACACACAAACACACACATACAGAGAAAGACACACACACACACACACACACACACACATACAGAGAGCCACACACAAACATAAACACACAACTATTACATTCAGTTTTCCTTTCTAATCTTTCTCCGCATAAATTATAAAAAGGTAGTGTGTATGTCTACAGTTTGCATGTTGAATGTGTGTTTGTGTTTGTGTGTGAGAGATGTTTTGTACTGGGTTTCCATTTGTCGGTCTGTTTGTGTAAATGATGGTTTCCTGTGTGTGTGTATATGATATGCTATGTATGTGGCTATACCATATCACCTCATTTAAACACAGGTGGATGCAGAGGAGGGTGATCTCCTGAGCCTGTAAAAGTCAACGCTTTCTCTTTAGGTGGGAAAGTAACATTTCTGTATATAACAACACAAATTATCCAATTCAAATCATGATAAAACACGCTGCTATGTATCACTGCACAAATACCCCCCCATCTATAAAAACCTTCCTTGACGTTCAGCGTCAGGCATTCAGGCACTCAGATGCAAAAGAGAATGCATGAGACCTGGCAACGTCGCCGTTCCACCTTAAGAAAGGTACCTTAAAAGATTATCTCGGTTATTTCACTGCCACTGAGCCGGCACTAATAGCGCCAGGCAGATATTGAAGAGCAGCGCGGGGCCTCGGAGATCTATTAGAAATTCCCATCTACGCGCCTCATACATATTGATTTCTGACACCAAGCAGCAATGAAAGCCCCACGGGAATAATATATTTAGCAGGGTTTGCAGTGAGGAGGTCACAGAGTGCATAAAGATTAGCTACACAGACCACTGACAGCCTAGGACCAACCAATGCATGGATGGCACTGTGTGTGTGTGTGTGTGTGTGTGTGTGTGTGTGTGTGTGTGTGTGTGTGTGTGTGTGTGTGTGTGTGTGTGTGTGTGTGTGTGTGTGTGTGTGTGTGTGTCAGATCAGATAAAATGTTATGACCAATTCATACAGAAATCCAGGTAATTCCAAAGGGTTCACATACTTTTTCTTGCCACTGTACACATACTTACATATATATACATATATATTATATATGTAGCTATATACACAGAGGCTTATTTATTTGTTTAGTATCTATGGTGGTCTCTACAATTCCAAAACTTAGAAGCATAATACATTATTTTTTGTCTTATAGTATGTCATAGATGCATTGAGGCCTTGGGAGAAGTAGAATATTAGCATAATACTGTCTATCAGATATATGTGACATTAATTAAGGTCTCACTTAAAGTAACCTTGAGAAAACAAAGTATATAAATCACAATAGCAGCAGTCCTACAACATTGTAGCTAGGTGACTGTTTACAGCTAACGACCACCACAGCAACAATTGTAGCTAGGTGACAGTCTGCAGCTAACCACCATCACAACCGTTGTAGCTAGGTGACTGTTTACAGCTAACCACCACCACAACAGTTGTAGCTAGGTGACTGTTTATAGCTAACCACCATCACAATAGTTGTAGCTAGGTGACTGTTTATAGCTAACCACCACAACAACAGTTTTAGCTAGGTGACTATTTACAGCTAACCACCCCTACCATAGCAGCAGTTGTAGCTAGGTGACTGTTTACCAGTAACCATCACCACAGTTGCAGTTAGGTGACTGTTTACAGCTAACCATATCACAACAGTTGTAGCTGTGTGACAGTTTACAGCTAACCACCACCACAACAGTTGTAGCTAGGTGACTGTTTACAGCTAACCACCACAACAACAGTTGTAGCTAGGTGACAGTTTACAGCTAACCACCACCACAACAGTTGTAGCTAGGTGACTGTTTACAGCTAACCACCACAACAACAGTTGTAGCTAGGTGACAGTTTACAGCTAACCACCACCACAACAGTTGTAGCTAGGTGACTGTTTACAGCTAACCACCACAATAACAGTTGTAGCTAGGTGACAGTTTACAGCTAACCACCACCACAACAGTTGTAGCTAGGTGACTGTTTACAGCTAACCACCACAACAACAGTTGTAGCTAGGTGACAGTTTACAGCTAACCACCACCACAACAGTTGTAGCTAGGTGACTGTTTACAGCTAACCACCACAATAACAGTTGTAGCTAGGTGACTGTTTACAGCTAACCACCACAACAACAGTTGTAGCTAGGTGACTGTTTACAGCTAACCACCACAATAACAGTTGTAGCTAGGTGACTGTTTACAGCTAACCACCACAACAACAGTTGTAGCTAGGTGACAGTTTACAGCTAACCACCACCACAACAGTTGTAGCTAGGTGACTGTTTACAGCTAACCACCACAATAACAGTTGTAGCTAGGTGACTGTTTATAGTTACCCACACAACAACAATTGTAGCTAGGTGACTGTTTACAGCTAACCACCACAGCAGTGCTAACAGAGCCATCTTTCAATAGTATCTCTTTCTATTCCATGCTCACTTCTAGAAATCCATACAGCAGTGTCTGGATAGAAGGTGGACCAGGAGACATATCTGTCTTGTTTTGTTTACTTCCTCCTCCTCCTCTCTTTCTCTCCTTGTCTTCTTCCCCTCCAGTCTTGTCTGTGTGTGTGTATGTGTGTGTGAGTGGTGTGTGTGTTGAGGGGGTCTGATGAGCTTGTCCAGGTTAAAGGGTAATTACTTCAAAGGGGATCTGACTGCCTAGAGCGAGGCTGGCGACCGGAGAGAGGGGGACTCGACTCCTCGCTGAGAGCACTTAACACAGCCTCCGCCTTCCCCACCTCTCACCTCTCCTCTCCTCTGATTGCCCGTACACCCAATGACATCGCCATCCCTGTTTTTGCTGTTGTTACTTTTTTCTCCTTTTCTTCCCTTCTTCAAAGCACCCACTCTGTCGGCCTCTCCACAAATTACAACAGCTCCGGGTTTAGGGGCAATTTGACCAAATGCGGGGCCCCTGCAAAATGAGGATGGGAGGCGGGGGTTGGTGGAGTGGGGTACGGGGGTAGCTGAAGTGGGAGGCCGAGGTGGTTTTAGGGGGCGCCTGAAATGAAATGACCAATGAATTGGTTAAAGCACCGCACCACTGTTGTAAACACCAGACCTAAATGAGGATTATCCAATTTTGTGGGGTGGGGAGAAGGGAAGAAGGAGGCGGTATGTAGATTCCACACAAATAGTCCAGAGATAAAAGCCCCACGTTTGCATTGGCAATTATCTGCTCGAAGTCTATTCTTTCCAGGCCAAAAATGTATAATGATGTTTTTGGTTGGGGAGAAGAACTGGTCAAATAGGATTTTCTGAGATATAGTCGATGCACACAGTTGTTGAATTGCTCACTTATTGAGTGGGAAGGGGAAAATAAGATTTCCTGGCTGATGACATTTCTTCATTTAAAAAAGACATACAAACCACTACAACGACAGTTGACATTCTACATACGCTATACGATCTCTTCCACTTTCCCTCCAGTTTCTAACTGACATTTTGACATATTCCACCAAAAACGGTGGGAGGAGAAAGGGAAAATGAAGATACAGTGCGATGAGACATGAGGAAAATGATTCCAAATTCTCTGATGAATTCTAATTGAAGACGATAAAGCCTTGCAGTACATTTCAACCAATTTCGATCAAACGGATGTGATCTACCATACGTCAAAGTGAATGCTAATTGGTCAAGATTCCAGAAGACCTCGCTACTGAGTCATATAGCGAAAACACTTGAGATGATCTAAGGAGAGCATTGGTGCTCCAGGGAAATGCCTGATGTCACAATCTGTCATCTGCTGAATGGTAGGCCTCAGATTGACACCACATTCAGATTATATTTCAGACCGCGTTCCATTTCAGACAGTATTCCATTTTAGACTGTAATCAATTTTAGTCTGTGTTCCATTTTAGACTGTGTTCCATTTTAGACTGTGTTCTATTTTAGACTGTATTCCATTTTAGACTGTGTTCTATTTTAGACTGTGTTCCATTTTAGACTGTGTTCTATTTTAGACTGTGTTCCATTTTAGACTGTGTTCTATTTTAGACTGTGTTCCATTTTAGACTGTGCTCCATTTTAGACTGTATTCCATTTTAGACTGTGTTCTAATGTGTTCCATTTTAGACTGTGTTCTATTTTAGACTGTGTTCCATTTTAGACTGTGCTCCATTTTAGACTGTATTCCATTTTAGACTGTGACTGTATTCCATTTTAGACTGTATTCATTCCATTTTAGACTGTGTTCTAATTCCATTTTAGACTGTGTTCCATTTTAGACTGTGTTCCATTTTAGACTGTATTCCATTTTAGACTGTGTTCTATTTTAGACTGTGTTCTATTTTAGACTGTGTTCCATTTTAGACTGTGCTCCATTTTAGACTGTGTTCTATTTTAGACTGTGTTCCATTTTAGACTGTGCTCCATTTCAGACTGTATTCCATTTCAGACAGCATTCAATTTCAGACTGTATTCCATTTCAGAATGTATTCCATTTTGGAGCGTATTCCAACTTAGACTGTATTCCATTTACGACTGTATTCCATTTCAGACTGTATTCAAACTACGTATTTCATTTCAGACTGTATTCCACTTTAGACTGTATTCCATTTCAGACTGTACTCCAGTAAAGACTGTATTCCATTTCAGACTGTATTCAAACTATTTCATTTCAGACTGTATTCCATTTCAGTCCGTATTCAAACTATTTCAATTTTAGACTGTATTCCATTTTAGGCTGTATTCCATTTTAGGACTGTATTCCATTTCAGACTGTATTTCATTTCAGCTTCTGCCAAAGTGGAGGGGAGACACTGGTTTTGGATCTAACTCTATTGCAACCCTAAAATCCCAACTGGACACCGTTGTTGGCCATCCAGAGAAAACATTGGATCCAGAGGTTTTCATCACTTCTTACTTCAGTTCAAGAACAATGGCAACATCAGTGTTATGTCACTTGTCATCACCTGTCATGACATAGTATGACAGCATTATGAAGATGCTATATTACCACACTTCAAGACTTGAATGACAAAGAGAAAACTAGGGCAGGCTAATCCCAATATAAACTGTAATGTATTTGATGAATTACAATCATGCTAAAAGTGGCGATGAATGACGATGATAATAACTACTGTGATTCATCAACGTACCATCCGTTATCCTACGGTGGCTTAATGTTTCATCAACGTACCATCCGTTATCCTACGGTGGCTTAATGTTTCATCAACGTACCATCCGTTATCCTACGGTGGCTTAATGTTTCATCAACGTTTCATCAACGTTATCCTACGATGGCTTAATGTTTCATCAACGTACCATCCGTTATCCTACGATGGCTTAATGTTTCATCAACGTACCATCCGTTATCCTACGGTGGCTTAATGTTTCATCAACGTACCATCCGTTATCCTACGATGGCTTAATGTTTCATCCGCTCAGGTTGCAGAGGGAGCAGACACCATCCTTCATCACCACAGCTCTCTCTCTCTCTGCAGTCAGTGAGACCTCAATTCAATCTAGTGTGTCATCTTTCCCTTCAGGCTGAGCCAGAGATACATTCTCTTCCAAATCGTCATGGTTATCAGCGTCCGTAAACCTTGGACCCCGGACTAGCATTTGAGATGTAGATTTGTATGGACGGGAAATAAAAACAGTCAACTTTGGGCAGGCGTGGTGGGGGTTAGTTTCTGTTCTCGGGTGGAGAGGTGGGGTGGGTGGTTCTGCATTCTGCAATGACAGGAGGTCTTTCAGCACCGTAGGTGGTGGGAGACTGGGCGCATTGGTTACAGTAAATTAGCATTCGAGCCGCGGCGCGCGTTTAGTACATTGCAATTGGGTTCAGCAGAGGCTGTCCCGAGGGACACGTCCGGGGAGCGACACGGCGGCACGGTGGGAGGGACCGGCCTGTCAAAATTTGATAATAAAGCACTAGGGCACCTGCCGGATGAATGCGTGCGAGTGGGCATCCATCTTGAAAACACACGCTGAAGGGGATGCTGCCAAGTGACAGGAGAGAAGCGGCGAGCAGAGAGCAGTGGGATCTGGAACTGGGGAGGATGGTGTGGGGAAGGGAGGGAAAAAGGTAGGGAACTTTTCTGTGGAGATTAGTTTAGTGCTCTATAAGTCAACTACCTAGGACTGTCCAGTACCTGTTAGAGACAGACAGACAGACAGACAGACAGACAGACAGACAGACAGACAGACAGACAGACAGAGAGACAGACAGACAGACAGACAGACAGACAGACAGACAGACAGACAGACAGACAGACAGACAGACAGACAGACAGGGAGACAGGGAGACAGGGAGACAGACAGGGAGACAGGGAGACAGGGAGACAGACAGACAGGGAGACAGAGATAGCAGAGAAAGAGAGAGAAAGAGACAGAGAGAAAGAGAGAGAGATGAAAAGGAGAGAAAATATATTAAATTGTGGCACGGTGCACTTAACCTTCCCTAATAATGTGTGACCTGCTGAACCAGCTTCATTGATGTTTTATCAATATTCTTAACTAATAGCCGCCCGCCATATTTTTGACAGTGTTTATACCATATGGCTGAGTAATGAAAATCAATGGCTGGTTAACATTTTTCATATTTAATGTGTGAATGTTGACGCTGCTCTTATGCTGGCTAATTTAAATGGCCCTCAGTTTCATAGTTAAATGCCACTGGAGGTTTTGTCTAAATTAGCATTTTCTTTAGCAGGGTTTCTCAAACTCAGTCCTGTGGTCTCCCAGGGCTGGAAGTTTTTTTTTTTTGCCCTAGCACTAGACATCTGATTCAAATAATCCAAGCTTGATGATGAGTTGATTATTTGAATCAGCTGTGTAGTGCTAGGGGGAAAAACAAAAATTGCACCCATGGAAGGCCCCGGGACCGAGTTTGGGAAATCCCGCTGTATAGGAATTAAAACGTAGATATTATTTCAAAATGTATATTTGGCTTCTTTAGGAATGTCATAGTTAACCAACAGCGTTGTCTACTTGCTTGTCTACTTCCAGTGTCAAATATATACAGTGCAGTGTATCCTCATAACAGATTGTTTGAAGCCCTAAACCGGCTGTGATAAGATTGACCTTTCTCTCTGAGAGATATGGTAGTCACTTCTCACCCACAATGTCCTGGAGGCAATAACCTCCAACCCTTCCAATCTGCTCCTCATTTGAAATGACCTGTCTCCCTCTCACATTATACAAACATTATGAAGGCTAAGACCAAGACTGTCTTGTCCTTAACTGGACCACAACAACCCCCAATGCTCCCCTCAACCAGCACATAATTTGACATGATAGACCTGTCTATTGCACCTGTCTGCCTTTCTGTCTGTCTGTCTGTCTGGCTGGCTGGCTGCCTGTCTGTCTCTCACATTATGGAAGCTAAGACCAAACTGTCTCGAACTAGATTGAACCACAATAACCCTCAACCCTCCCAAAAACCTTAATTTGACACAAAAGTTAATTGAAATTGTGAAGTGAAACGATGGAACAATTGGGAAACAGAGCAATTCAGTTTGGACTAAGGCTACTTTCACACTCAGAAGAGTGTAGCCTAAAATAGCTGAATATCCTTTCCAGCATTTCTCGTCAGACCCCCAAACGATCTCCCTGTCTGTCTCTCCCATTATAGAAGCTAACCCCTGACCCACACATCGCTAGTTGGACCACACTGAGACAGCAGGACAACTACTGTCCAACCTCTGTATGTATATGTAAGCATGTGTACATGTTTTTAAAGGAGTTGGACGTTGGACAATAAAGTAATATTTTTCTACTACTGCAGGTCCCTGCCCGCACAGCCCAAGTCAAAGTAAAATGAAGAATCCCTCCCCTGGTTCGTTCATCTGTCGTTGGTTAGTTCCCTCCTGTGTACAGTGTGTGGTAACTGTTGCCGTTGTGACAAGCGGGCAGCGCCTGCCTGATTAATGGCTTTTTCAGAGGTGCTACTAATGGTTCTTTAATTGCTCTCACTTCCTCCCCTGCTTCCAGCTCTCTCTCTCTCTCTCTCTCTCTCTCTCTCTCTCTCTCTCTCAGCTAGGGGAGGTGGGAGGTTTGCATTACAGAGGCAAAATCATCTTGACTATACCTCTTAGCCGGCTGGCTGCATGCTTAGCACTGGTAATATCTCTAATACCTCAACAGCCCAATTACATTTGTATGTATATTCTATTATTCTAAGAAGTACATGCAGTCACATGCATGTGGAGAGGTGAGTGTATATTATGTGTAACTGAAACCTTTTGCGTCTGATTAAATATTTTGAACCATTCCAAACTCCCCAACCAAACCAAGCCAGGTTCCCAGTCCCTGCCAGTGACCATAACATGATGCTGACACCATAATACATGAAAATACAGAGGATCAACAAGCATTCAGGCGACATTACTGGCCTGCATAAAAAACAATCCACTCCAAATCATCCCTTCTGTTTGCAACAAGGCTCATAAGTAATACTGCAAGACAATAAGGCAAAGAAAAACATTTTTTGCCTAAATTTAAAATGACAGGTTTGGGTCCTGTCCAATACAACAGAGTGAAACCCTCTGTATTTTCAAGTATTGTGGTGGTAGCATCACGTTATGGGTATGATTGCATTTCCTCGGCGTACACATCACGGACAAACTGTGGTCCACCCACACAGACAGCATCGTGAAGAAGGCCCAACGTCACCTCTTCCACCTCAGGAGGTTGAAGAAATTTGGCTTGTCACCAGAAACACTCAAACTTTTACAGATGCACAATTGAGAGCATCCTGTCGGGCTGTATCACTGCCTGGTACGGCAACTGCTCCGCCCACAACCGCAAGGCTCTCCAGAGGGTAGTGAGGTCTGCACAACGCATCACCAGGGGCAAACTACCTGCCCTCGAAGACACCCACACCCTGTCACAGGAAGGCCAAAAAGATCATCAAGGACAACAACCACCCGAGCCACTGCCTGTTCACCCCGCTATCATCCAGAAGGCAAGGTCAGTACAGGTGCATCAAAGCAGGGACCGAGAGACTGAAAAACAGCTTCTATATCAAGGCCATCAGACTGTTAAACAGCCATAACTAAGTGGCTGCTGCCAACATACTGCCTCAAATCTCTAGCCACTTTAATAAATAAAAATTGGATGTAATAAATGTATCACTAGCCAATTTAAACAATGCCACTTTATATAATGTTTACATACCCTACACTACTCTTCTCATATATATATATACTGTACTCTATACCATCTACTGCATCTTGCCTATGCCGTTCGGCCATCGCTCATCCAAATATTTATATGTACATATTCTTATTCATTCCTTTACACTTGTGTGTATAAAGTAGTTGTTGTGAAATTGTTAGATTACTTGTTAGATATTACTGCATGGTCAGAACTTGAAGCACAAGCATTTCGCTACACTCACATTAATATCTGCTAACCATATGTACAGTGAGGGAAAAAAGTTTTTGATCCCCTCTCAATCAGAAAGATTTCTGTCTCGTTTGTACGTTTGCCCACTGACAAAAAAATGATCAGTCTATAATTTTAATGGGAGGTTTATTTGAACAGTGAGAGACAGAATAACAACAACAAAATACAGAAAAACGCATGTCAAAAATGTTATAAATTGATTTGCATTTTAATGCGGGAAATAAGTATTTGAATCAGAAAGATTTCTGGCTCCCAGGTGTCTTTTATACAGGTAACGAGCTGAGATTAGGAGCACACTCTTAAAGGGAGTGCTCCTAATCTCAGTTTGTTACCTGTATAAAAGACACCTGTCCACAGAAGCAATCAATCAATCAGATTCCAAACTCTCCACCATGGCCAAGACCAAAGAGCTCTCCAAGGATGTCAGGGACAAGATTGTAGACCTACACAAGGCTGGAATGGGCTACAAGACCATCGCCAAGCAGCTTGGTGAGAAGGTGACAACAGTTGGTGCGATTATTCGCAAATGGAAGAAACACAAAATAACTGTCAATCTCCCTCGGCCTGGGGCTCCATGCAAGATCTCACCTCGTGGAGTTGCAATGATCATGAGAACGGAGAGGAATCAGCCTAGAACTACACGGGAGGATCTTGTCAATGATCTCAAGGCAGCTGGGACCATAGTCACGGAGAAAACAATTGGTAACACACTACGCCGTGAAGGACTGAAATCCTGCAGCGCCCGCAAGGTCCCCCTGCTCAAGAAAGCACATATACATGCCCATCTGAAGTTTGCCAATGAACAGCTGAATGATTCAGAGGACAACTGGGTGAAAGTGTTGTGGTCAGATGAGACCAAAATGGAGCTCTTTGGCATCAACTCAACTCGCCGTGGAGGAGGAGGAATGCTGCCTATGACCCCAAGAACACCATCCTCACCGTCAAACACGGAGGTGGAAACATTATGCTTTGGGGGTGTTTTTCTGCTAAGGGGACCAGACAACTTCACCGCATCAAAGGGACAATGGACGGGGCCACGTACCGTCAAATCTTGGGTAAGAACCTCCTTCCCACAGCCAGGGCATTGAAAATGGGTCGTGGATGGGTATTCCAGCATGACAATGACCCAAAACACACGGCCAATACAAAAAAGGAGTGGCTTAAGAAGAAGCACATGAAGGTCCTGGAGTGGCCTAGCCAGTCTCCAGACCTTAATCCCATTGAAAATCTGTGGAGGGAGCTGAAGGTTCGAGTTGCCAAACGTCAGCCTCGAAATTAATGACTTGGAGAAGATCTGCAAAGAGGAGTGGGACAAAATCCCTCCTGAGATGTGTGCAAACCTGGTGGCCAACTACAAGAAATGTCTGACCTCTGTGATTGCCAATAAGGATTTTGCCACCAAGTACTAAGTCATGTTTTGCAGAAGGGTCAAATACTTTATAATATATAATTTCCCTCATTAAAATGCAATTCAGAACATTTTTGACATGTGTTTTTCTGGATTTTGTTGTTGTTATTCTGTCTCTCACTGTTCAAATAAACCTACCATTAAAATTATAGACTTATAATTTCTTTATCAGTGGGCAATCGTACAAAATCAGCAGGGGATTAAGTACTTTTTTGCCTCACTGTATGTGACCAATAGAATTTGATTTGATTTGATGCTTGTCACCGGCAGGGACTGGGAAGTTTGTCAGGATCAAAATAAATATCAAAGGAGCAAAGCCCGGATGAAAAGTTATAGGAAAACCCACCTTAGTCTTCTGAAAACCTAACCCTGGGATAGATTTGACATTTTCAGCGGGACAATTTTAATGCCTAAGACACACCAGAATGGCTTTCCAAGAGGTGTTGTTGTTCCTGAGTGGTCGAGTCTCAGTTCAATTTGCTTTAAAATCAGTGACATGGTTTGAATGTTGCTGTCCATCAATGATTCCCAACCAAATATAAAGAGCTTGAGCAATTTTGACCAAAACAATGGATATATGTTGCTCTAAGAGTTGTGCAATGTTGGTAGAAACTTATTCAAAATAATTCACAGCTGTAATGGCTGCCGAAGGATGTTCCACCAAGTATTACCTCTGGGGTGTGAAGACATACGCAGTAAAGACATCTTTGTTTAAACATATACACTATCGGTCAAAAGTTTTAAAACACCTACTCATTTAAATGTTTTTCTTTATTTTTACCATGTTCTACATTGTAAAATAATAGTGAAAACAGAATGTCGAGTGTGCAAAGCTGTCATCAAGGTAAATGGTGGCTACTCTGAAGAACCTCAAATATAAAATATATTTTGATTTGTTTAACACTTATTTAGTTACTAAATGTGTTAATTAATAGTTTTGATGTCGTCAATATTATTGTCTTCTCTTTCATACCGTCTGAGGTCCCCAAGGATTGGAAAGCTGCCGCGGTCATCCGCCTCTTCAAAGGGGGTGACACTCTAGACCCAAGCTGCTACAGACCTATATTTATCCTACCTTGCCTTTCTAAGGTCTTCGAAAGCCAAGTTAACAAACAGATCACCGACCATTTCAAATCCCACCATACCTTCTCCGCTATGCAATCTGGATTCCGAGCTGGTCATGGGTGCACCTCAGCCACGCTCAAGGTCCTAAACGATATCATGACCTCCATCGATAAGAGACAATACTGTGCAGGTGTATTCATAGACCTGGCCAAGGCTTTCGACTCCGTCAATCCCCACATTCTTATCGGCACACTCAACAGCCTTGGTTTCTCAAATGACTACCTCGCCTGGTTCACCAACTACTTCTCCGGCCTGTTGTCCGGACCTCTGGCAATCTCTATAGGGGTGCCAAAGGATTCAATTCTCGGGCCGACTCTTTTCTCTGTATACATCAATGATGTCACTCTTTCTGTTGGTGATTCTCTGATCCACCTCTACGCAGACGAAACCATTCTATACTTCTGGCCCTTCTCTGGACACTGTGTTAATAAATCTTCATTGGGATAGAGGGCAGTATTTTCACGTCCAGATGAAAAGCGTGCCCAAAGTAAACTGCCGGTTGCTCAGGCCCAGAAGCTAGGATATGCATATAATTGGTAGATTTAGATAGGAAACAGTCTAAGGTTTCTAGAACTGTTAACATTATGTCTGTGAGTATAAAATAACTGATATGGCAGGCAAAACCCTGAGGACAAACCATCCCCCCCAAAAAATTCATCTTACCACTGTTTTCAATGGCTAGTACTATAATTATAAACCCAAGTCCTCCTGAATTGCAGTTCCTATGGCTTCCACATGTAAACAGTCTTTAGAAAGAGTTTCAGGCTGGGTTTTGGAAAAATGACCCAGAAATGGTAGTTTTTCTAGGTGGATCCCATTTTGGCTGTAGTGTTTCCAAGCACGTGGAGGAAAGTGCGTTCTTTCTTATTTATCTCCGGTAATGAACATACCATTCTCTGTCTTAAATGTATAATTTATTTGCGTATTAGGATACCTAAGGTTTGATAATAAACGTTGTTTGACTTGTTTGGAAAAGTTTATTAGTAAGGTTTGGGATTCATTTTGTATGCATTTTGATGGAGGGAAACTGGATGGATTATTGACTGAAGCACGCCAGCTAAACTGAGCTTTTATGGGTATAAAGAAGGACATTATCGAACAAAAGGACCATTTGTGATGTAACTGGGACCATTTGGAGTGCCAACAGAAGAAGATCATCATAGGTAAGGCATTTTTTATAGCGCTATTTCTGACTTTCGTGTCGCACCTGCCTGATTAAAATATGTTTTTCATGTGTTGGTATGCAGCGCGCTGTCCTCAGATAATCTCATGGTTTGCTTTCGCCTTAAAGCCTTTTTGAAATCTGATACAATGGCTGGATTAACAACAAATTAAGCTTTATGTTGATGTATTACACTTGTGATTTTATGAGTTTAATATCTATAGTCATTTAATTTGAATTTGGCCCTCTGCAATTTCACCGGATGTTGTCGAGGTGTCCTGCTAGCGGCACGCCTATCCCAAACAGGTTTTAACTAACCTCCAGACCAGCTTCAATGCCATACAACTCTCCTTCCATGGCCTCCAACTGCTCTTAAATGCAAGTGAAACTAAATGCATGCTCTTCAACCGATCGAGACCAGCACCTGCCAGCCCGTCCAGCATCACTACTCTGGACAGATCTGACTTAGAATATGTGGACATCTACAAATACTACAGTTGAAGTCAGAAGTTTACATACACTTAGGTTGGAGTCATTAAAACTCGTTTTTCAACCACTCCACAAATTGTTTGTTAACTTCTCTGGGATATGGCCAAAAGCCAGAGGAAATGCCAAATTCAAATAAGTTACTATAAAAATCAAACTTTCATGAAATCACACATGTAAGATACCATATTAATGCTACACGTGTTATGAATCCAGCCAACATGTCAGATTTCAAAAAGGCTTTTCGGCGAAAGCAAACAATGCTATTATTTGAGGATAGCACCTCCGTAAACAAAGAGAGAGAAGCATATTTCAACCCTGCAGGCGCGACACAAAACGCAGAAATAAAAATATAAATCATGCCTTAGCTTTGACGAGCTTCTTCTGTTGGCACTCCAATATCTCCCATAAACATCACAAATGGTCCATTTGTTCGATTAATTCCGTCGATATATATCCAAAATGTCCATTTATTTGGCGCGTTTGATCCAGAAAAATACTGGTTCCAACTTGCGCAACGTGACTACAAAATATCTCAAAAGTTACCTGTAAACTTTGCCAAAACATTTCAAACTACTTTTGTAATACAACTGTAGGTATTTTTTAAAGTAAATAATTGATAAAATTGAAGACGGGATGATCTGTGTTCAATACAGGTAGAAAACAAACTGACGCTACCTTTTTGGTCACGCGCCTCGAACAAACAGTACAATTGAAGTGACCCTCGTTATGAACTGGGCTACTTCTTCATTACACAAAGGAATAACCTCAACAAATTTCTAAAGACTCGTCACATCCAGTGGAAGCAGTAGGAAATGAAAGACGGTCTCTTAGAAATCTGTATTCCCAATGAAAACCCATTGAAAAGAGAGTGACCTCAACAACAACAAGAAATCTGAATGGTTTTTTTTTCCTCTGGGTTTCGCAGCGATACTCACAGACATGATTCAAACAGTTTTAGAAACTTCAGTGTTTTCTTTCCAAATCTACTAATAATATGTATATCTTATCTTCTGGGGATGAGTAGCAGGCAGTTGAATTTGGGCATGCATTTCATCTGGATGTGAAAATACTGCCCCCTGTCACCAAGAAGTTAACAAACTATAGTTTTGGCAAGTCGGTTAGGACATCTACTTTGTGCATGACACAAGTCATTTTTCCAACAATTGTTTACAGACAGATTATTTCACTTATAATTCACTGTATCACAATTCCAGTGGGTCAGAAGTTTACATACACTAAGTTGACTGTGCCTTTAAACAGCTTGGAAAATTCCATAAAATTATGTCATGGCTTTAGAAGCTTCTGATAGGCTAATTGATATCATTTGAGTCAATTGGTGGTGTACCTGTGAATGTATTTCAAGGCCTACCTTCAAACTCAGTGCCTCTTTGCTTGACATCATGGGAAAATCAAAATAAATCAGCCAAGACCTCAGAAAACAAATGTAGACCTCCACAAGTCTGGTTCATCCTTGGGAGCAATTTCCAAATGCCTGGAGGTACCTAGTTCATCTGTACAAACAATAGTACTCAAGTATAAACACCATGGGACCACACAGCCATCATACCGCTCAGGAAGAAGACGCGTTCTGTCTCCTGGAGATGAACGTACTTTGATGCGAAAAGTGCAAATCAACCCCAGAACAACAACAAAGGACCTTGTGAAGATGCTGGAGGAAACCAGTACAAAAGTATCTATATCCACAGTAAAAAAGAGTCCCTATGTCGATATAACCTGAAAGGCCGCTCAGCAAGGAGGAAGCCACTGCTCCAAAACCGCCATAAAAAAGCCAGACTACGGTTTGCAACTGCACATGGGGACAAAGATCGTACTTTTTGGAGAAATGTCCTCTGGTCTGATGAAACAACAATAGAACTGTTTGGCCATAATGACCATTGTTATGTTTGTAGGAAAAAGGGGGAGGCTTACAAGCCGAAGAACACCATCCCAACCGTGAAGCACGGGGGTGGCAGCATCATGTTATGGGGGTGCTTTGTTGCAGGATGGACTGGTGCACTTCACAAAATAGATGGCATCATGAGAAAGAAAATTATGTGGATATATTGACTCAACATCTCAAAACATCAGTCAGGAAGTTAAAGCTTGTCGCAAATGAGTCTTCCAAATGGACAATGACCCTAAGCATACTTCCAAAGTTGTGGAAAAATGGCTTAAGGACAACAGAGTCAAGGTATTGGAGTGGCCATCATAAAGCCCTGACCTCAATCCTATAGAAAGTTGTGGGTAGAACTGAAAAAGTGTGTGCGAGCAAGGAGGCCTACAAATCTGACTCAGTTACACCAGGTCTGTCAGGAGAAATGGGCCAAAATACACCCAACGTATTGTTGGGTGAAGCTTGTGGAAGGCTACCCAAAACGTTTGACCCAAGTTAAACAATTTAAAGGCAATGCTACCAAATACTAATTGGGTGTATGTAAACTTCTGACCCACTGGGAATGTGATGAAAGAAATAAAAGCTGAAATAAATCATTCTCTCTACTATTATTCTGACATTTCACATTCTTAAAATTAATTAAAATTAAAATTAAGTGGGGATCCTAACTGACCTAAGACAGGGATTTTTTACTAGAGTTAAGTGTCAGGAATTGTGAAAAACTGAGTTTAAATGTATTTGGCTAAGGTATGTAAACTTCTGACTTCAACTGTAGGTGTCTGGTTAGACTGTAACCTCTCCTTCCAGACTCACATTAAGCATCTCCAATCAAAAATTACATCTAGAATTGGCTTCCTATTTAGAAAAAAAGCATCCTTCACTCATGCTGCCAAACATACCCTCGTAAAACTGACTATCCTACCGATCATTGACTTCGGCGATGCCATTTACAAAATAGCCTCCAACACTTTACTCAGCAAATTGGATGCAGTCTATCACAGTGTCATCCGTTTTGTCACCAAAGCCCCACATACTACCCACCACTGCGACCTGTATTCTCGTTGGCTGGCCCTCGCTTCATATTCGTTGTCAAACCCCCTGGCTCCAGGTCATCTATAAGTCTTTGCTTGGTAAAGCCCCGCCTTTTCTCAGCTCACTGGTCACCATAGCAGCACTGACCCGTAGCACGCGCTCCAGCAGGTACATTATACTGGTCACCCCCAAAGCCAATTCCTCCTTTGGCCACCTTTTCTTCCAGTTCTCTGCTGCCAATGACTGGAGTGAATTGCAAAAATCATTGAAGCTGGAGACTCATATCTCCTTCACGAACTTTAAGCACCAGCTGTCAGAGCAGCTCACAGAACACTGCACCTGTACATAGCCCATCTGTAAATAGCCCATCCAACTATAGCCCATCTGTAAACAGCCCATCCAATTACCTCATCCCCATACTGTTATTTTTGTTTTTTCGCCTTTGTACCCCAGTATCTCTACTTGCACACTCATCTTCTGCACATCTATCACTCCAGTGTTTAATTGCTAAATTGTAATTATTTCGCCACGACGGCCTATTTATTGCCTTACCTCTTACCTCATTTGCACACATTGTATATAGACTTTTTATTTTTCTATTGTGTTATTGACTGTATGTTTGTTTATTCCATGTGTAACTCTGTGTTTTTGTTTGTGTCACACTGCTTTGCAACTAGCCTGCCTAGTTAAATAAATGTGAAATAAAATAAATTAAAATGATTCTACAATGTAGAAAATATAAAAAATAAAGAAAAACCTCTGTCCAAACTTTTGACTGGTCCTGTATATATATTGGAAAATATACCAATGACCTATAAATAAGCGCCCTGTGGGTTAAGTTTCTGATGCATGTCCCCTGTACCCTGCCATGTGTCTGCGTGCTGCGCTGCCTCATGACAGTTATGGGGCTCAAGATAAGATAAGCCTCCTAGCGATGGGGAAACACAGAGTCTGCCGTCTGCCGCCATGAGATTCTCCACACTGACACAGAGAAGGATTCACCCCCTGACTAGCTATAGACCAGCCCTGGTTATATAGCTACTAGAAATATATAGAGGTTGGGTTATAAATATAACCAACCAACCAACCAATATAACAACCCTCCACACCATCAATACATCACAATCCAACAGCCAACCCAAAACAGGCGTCAACATAACACTACCCATTAACAACTGCACAGCTTTTAGGGCCAAATAGTGGCATAATAACTAGCAATAATTATCATCAACTTTATTGTTCCATGGTTAGACAAACAGACCAATGCTTCAGTTTTGTTATGTCACTTTCCCAGAGTGCAACAGGAGTGTAGCACGGTTGTATTATTCCTGGCCTCTCTTATCTTCTACAGATAACTCAAAGGTGCTCTATCCATCAGACTGCTTTACCTCCACTATACTCTGTGTGTGTGTGTGGGGGGGGAGTAAGGTATAGGGGTCTCTAGCAGGCTGAATCATTCTGCCTTATTGACAGAGGAAACAAAGTATCACTCACACACTGTCAGAGGAGAGGGAGAGAGAGACAGAGAGATGAGATGGTTAGAGATGGAGAGAGAGAGAGAGATGAGATGGTTAGAGAGAGATGAGATGGTTAGAGATAGAGAGATGAAGATGGAAATGGAGATGGAGAGAGAGGGAGAAAGAGAGAGGGAGGGAGAGAGAGAGATGAAGATGGAAATGGAGATAGAAAGAGAGAAGGGAGAGAGAGAAAGGGAGGGAGAAAGATGGAAATGGAGATGGAAAGAGGGGGAGGGAGAGAGATGGAGGGAGAAAGATGAGATGGAGAGAGAGAGAGAGAGAGAGAGAGAGAGAGAGAGAAGAGAAAAGATAGAGGGAGAGAAAAACTATTAGAAAAACTATACACTCTAACCAAAAAAGGCCGGTGGTGCTGATCAAATATACAGACCACAAATTCAAATTGGCTATCCACAAATCCTTCAACATTATCCTCACTGAGGATAATGTATTTTCCATGATATTTGGAACAAAGGACTGATCACACCAATCTATAAAAATTGAGACAAATATAACCCAAATAATTACAGACGAATTTGAGTTAACAGCAACTTAGGGAAAATTCTCTGCAGTATCATACTGAAAAGCAGACTACATCATTTACTTGATGAACACAACGTCCTGAGCAGAAGCCAGATTGGATTTTTAACAAATTACCGCACAACAGACCACATTTATACCCTCCACACTCTAATTGACAAGTAAACCAAAACAATGGCAACATCTACTCACGTTTTGTAGACTTCAAAAAAGCATATGATTAAATTTGGCACGAAGGTCTTTTTTTAATAAATCAATAGAAAAATATATTGGAGGGAAAACATATGATGTTATTAAATCGATGTGGACTAAAAACAAATGTGCTGTTAAAATTGACAAAAAGCTAACAGACTTCTTCTCTCAGGGACGTGGAGTGAAACAGGGCTGCCCAATAAGTCCAACACTATTTAACATCTACATTAATGAATTGGCAAACACATTAGAAGAATCTGCAGCACCTGGTCTCACCTTACACAACACTGAAATCAAGCGTCTGCTGTACGCAGATGACCTGGTGCTGCTGTCTTTCCACTAAGGAGGGGTTATAGCAGCGTCTAGATCATCTGCACAGGTTCTGTCAGACCTGGGCTCTGACCGTTAACCTAAAACACCTGAATATAATGATTTTCCAAAAGAGGTCTGGAAATCAGGAAGACAAATGTAAAATCTATTTGGACACAGTTCTATTAGAACACACCAAAAACTACACGTATCTAGGACTAAATATCAGCACACAGGTAGCTTTCACATGTTTGTGAACGAGCTGAGAGACAAAGCAAGAAGAGTATTCTATGCCATTAAAAGGAATATTAAAATCTAAATTCCAATTAGAATCTGGCAAAAAAATGTTTTTATCCGTTATAGAACCAATTGCTCTATATGGCAGCAAAGTATGGGGTCCACTCTCTAATAATGAATTTACCAAATGGGACAAACATCCAATCGAAATACTGCATGCAGAGTTTGGCAATTGTTTATTGTAAGCGCAAAGGAAAACTCCAAATAACATATGTAGAGCAGAATTGGGCCAATACCGCCTCCTTATTCAAATAGGAAAAATAGCCATAACATTTGACAACCATCAAAAAACAAGTGACCCTGAAACCTTTAATCACACAGTCCTACTCTGTCAAGAGAAACGAGAGAAGTGTCCCCTCAGCCAGCTGCTTCTGAGGCTCAGTTCACTAACCCAAACCAACCCAATAGAGCATCAGGACAGCAAACAGAAAATCTGGCCCAAACAAATCATCACAAAGCATATACCACCTATTGGAAAGACACCACAAAAAAATCTATATAAACTTGAATTATATTTGGCTCTAAACAGACAATACATGGTGGCAGACCATCTGACTACAGTGACTGATCGAAAGATGAGGAAAACACTGACTAGGTACAGACTCAGTGAGCACAGTCTGGATATAGAGACCGGACAGGCTATGCCTACTCTGCTCCAGGGGAGAGGTAGAGAGAGAGCTGCATTTCCTATTACACTGTGATAAATACTCAGAGATAATCTATACTTCCCCAAATTATCATTCATTACAAAGAATTTGAAACTATAAAAACTATATTTATTGGGTGAAAAGCCAAAATGTGCAAATTTGTGTCCTCCTGCCACAACCTGAGGGACAGCCAGTGAAAAATGCAATGTAATGTCAATAATATTTCTCTTTTAGGTTTTGTTTTGTCTTTCATACCATGTCATGTGTCTTCTCAGTCAGGTTGAGACTGGTCTACTACTATTGCTTTAATGTATAGTCATTCTCATTAATGTTGCTGTTATAGTTGCTGTTGACAGTAATCCCATTTCCACTACTACTATTAGTATTGATGTCTTATTGCTGTTGGTCCCACCATGTTTTGTTTTATGTCGACTTTGACAATGTAAGTCATTTAACTTGCCATGTTAATAAAGTCTACTGAATGGAATTGAAAGAGGGGGTGGTTGTTTAAAGGTACCATTTTTCAGGTGGCTTGAAGGATCAATCTCTGCCATTTTAGATGAGAATCAGCTCAAACCTTGACACATCCATCAACATATTTAGCACAACACACCTGAATAACATTTCCTTCCATTATGGCGTGTTGACAACCACGACCCAAAACAAATAGCATGGGATTTGCTCAAGATTTTAAGTCACTGTATCAAGTCTGAGCCTATATCTTCACAATAGGATCACACAATGGTTTGAAATCCGTTAATGATTGTACACCCATTGCACTGCATGGACATTGTAGGTGTCCTAACCCATATAGGAGCTTGTGATACAGTCATACAGGAAGTTTCACTTTGGCCATGTTTCCTTCAATAGGTAAAACAAGGTAGGCCCAGAGTGCTTATCACAGTCCAAAACGTGTACTCCTACGTACAGCAGTGTTCTAGAATATTGGACCGGTGTCTTTCACACTTTTCGTATTCTCAGCGTGTGGCTCAGACAATTTCTTCCAACCGTCACCACATTCAAATGAATGGACTCTGAATTGTGCTTAAGTCGTGGCCATGACAACGCCTCAACAAAGACAACAAAGACAAGACACAAAACCAACCATTACCTTTAGATCTCAGAATGCTACATTAGCTGTTAGCTACAGTTGACAACAACATGTCTGTTATGTATCTCATGTCTGGTCTTCTAACAGAGTGCTCGTTCTGGTTCTTTTGATCACGATCTACAGGACCGTGGCATTCATAAATGATTCTCCTCCCTTGTCTTTCATAAATAATCCTTTTGTTTCTCAGACCTTTCGTAATCCACAGTAAAGAGCATTATCAAAGTTTGCCACAAGGCAGGCGGTGTCTGGGTGAGAAAGCAGTAGCTAGAGCACTGTCAGATCTCACATCTTTGATAGACAGTCTTATAAGCACAAACACACACACACACACACACACACACAGACACACACACACAAACACAGTCACACCAACATAAAACGTCTGGCTGAGATCACAAGGCTCTGGGTGCCCCCCTTCAGATGGCAAGACGTTCTCTGTCAGATTGCCATGACACAACACCTAATGTTGTCCAGCATGAAATACTGTACCAGTTGAAATGAAGCGCTTTTAAGGCTGATATTCAATCAAACACACCATAAGAATATGTATTTGTTCAATGTCCATGAACATACAGTACATTTCTTATTTTGAAATAAAATCACATTTTATTGGTCACGTACACATACAGTATTTTGCAGACGTTATTGCAGGTGTAGGGAAATGCTTATGTTTCTGCCTCCAACAGTTCAGTAATATCTAACAGCATACATACATGACGAGGTAAGCCTAGAGCGCTTATCAGAATCCAAAACATGTACTCGTACGCACAGCAATGTTCTAGAATATTGGATCGTTGGCTTTCACACTTTTTGAATTCTCAGCGTGTGGTTCAGGGAATTTCTTTCAACCAAGTGTGTTTTTTTCAGTGCATTCGGAAAGTATTCAGACCCCTTCCTTTTTCCACATTTTGTTACGTTACAGCCTTATTCCACAATGGATAAAATAAAATAAACATCCTCATCAATCTACACACAATACACCATACTGACAAAGCAAAAACAGGTTAAGAATTTTTTTCAAATGTGTAAAAACATCATTATTTTAAAATACCTTATTTACATAAGTATTCAGACCCTTTGCTATGAGACTCGAAATTGAGCTCAGGTCCATCCTGTTTCCATTGATCATCCTTGAGATATTTCTACAACTCGATTGGAGTCCACCTGTGGTAAATTCAATTGACTAGGCATGATTTGGAAAGACATACACCTGTCTATATAAGGTCCCACAGTTGACAGTGCATGTCAGGGCAAAAACCAAGCCATAAGGTTGAAGAAATAGTCCGTAGAGCTCTCAGACAGGAATGTGTTCAAATCAAATCAAATTATATTTGTCACATGTGCCGAATACAACAGGTGTAGACCTTACAGTGAATTGCTTACTTACAAGCTCTTAACCAACAATGCAGTTAAGAAAAGACCTAAAAAAAAGTAAGAGATAAAAATAACAAATAATTAAAGAGCAGCAGTAAAATAACAATAGTGAGGCTATATACAGGGGGTACTGGTACAGAGTCAATGTGCGGGGGCAACGGTGTCGAGGTAATTGAGGTAATATGTACATGTAGGTAGAGTTATTAAAATGACTATGCATAGATAATAACAGAGTGTACCAGCAGTGTAGAAGGGGGTGGTAATGCAAATAGTCTGGGTAGCCATTTGATTAGATGTTCAGCACGGTTGGTTAAGAGCCAATAAAACGCTAGTCATACTCCCCGGCGCCATCTTCACAAATCGGAATGTGTTGAGCCACAGATCTGGGGAAGGGTAGCAACATTTTTTTGCAGCATTGAAGGTCCCCAAGAACGCAGTGGCCTCCATCATTCTTAAATGGAAGAAGTTTGGATTAACCAAGACTCGTAGAAGTGGCCAACCGGCCAAACTGAGCAATCGGAGGAGAAGGGCCTTGGTCAGAGAGGTGCCCAAGAACACAATGGTCACTCAGACAGAACTCAGAGTTCCTCTGTAGAGATGGGAGAACCTTCCAGAAGGACAACCATCTCTGCAGCACTTCACCAATCAGGCCTTTATGGTAGAGTGGCCAGACGGAAGCCACTCCTCAGTAAAAGGCACATGACAACCCACTTGGAGTTTGCCAAAAGTCACCTAAATGACTCAGACCATGAGAAACCAAATTCTCTGTGCGAAGGCCAAATTATAGTGGAATAACTTTGATGCTATTAAATACTTTCAGTCTGGAAAAACCCCAGGGCTTGATGGCATACCGGTTGGTAGATGTATATCAATACTTTTTTGATATTCTCAAAGCTCCATTGTTAGTTTGTTTTAACTACTCCTATAGAAATGGTAGTCTGTTGGGTACTCAGCAGGAAGGTCTGATTTCACTATTATTAAAACAAGACCCAGATGGCAGATTTAAACATACAGTCTATAAAAAAAAACTGGATGCCTCTTACACTTCAATGTTGTGATGCGGAAATACAAGTGAAATCCATAGCACTCAGAATTAAAAAGGTTTTTACCAGGTATTGTTCATCTTGATCAGACAGTTTTTCTTTTACATAGACGATACATTAGAGATAAACAAATAACTACTAGAAATAATCGAAAAACATCTAAGAAGCCAGGCCAGGTATTTATAGCGGATTTTGAAAAGGCCTTTGATAAAGTAAGTCTGGATTGTATTTATAAATGCCTGGATTTTTTCAATTTTGGTGATTCTCTTATAAAATGGGTAAAAATAATGTATAGCAACCCCAGGTGTAAAATAACAAATAACGACTACTTCTCAGAGAGTTTTGAATTGTCAAGAGCAGTTAAACAAGGGTGTCCGCTGTCACCATATCTATTTGTTATGGCCATCGAAATGCAAGCTATTAAAATCAGATCAAATAACATTAGAGGATTAGAAATCCAAGGCTTAAAAACAAAGGTGTCCATGTATGCTGATGACACAAGTTTTATATTAAGTCCACAAGCTAGATCCCTGCAATGTCTCGTTAAATAACTTTTCTGGACTCTCTGGACTAAAACCTAATATTACTTATTGGATCTTTAAAAAAGACAACTTTTACATTACCCTGCAATTTACCTATAAAATGGTCTGACGTGAAGTAGACATACTTGGTATTCATATCACCAAATATATAAATGAGCTCTACACAATGAATTTCAATAAAAAAACTTGTAAAGCTAAATCTGTAACCATAGAGAGGTAAACACCGTCCATTTATGGAAAAATTGCCCTGATTAACTCATATGAGCAAAAAATATTTCACTTTGTCTGGGATGCTAAACTAGACAAGATCAAGCATGCTTATCTCTCCAATGAATATGAACTAGGTGGGTTGAGATGATTAAATCTGAAAGCACTAAACTTCTCTAAAAGCTTCAAAAGTGTTCATTGAACCCTAAACGGTTCTCAAGTAGATTACTAAGAAAATCTCATCCATTGTTTCAAAATGGCCTTTTTGCCTTTGTGCAGATTGCCATGTTTCATTTTCGATTAATTGAAAATTAAAGTATCACTTTTTCCAGCAATGTCACGTTGTATCATGATAGGAGACAGGCGCAGGAATACGAAATAGGGATTTTTATTTCTCTACCAAAAATAGTGTACGTCATGGACATGACAGGGATGAAGCCCAAAGCAAACACGTGTATATATATATATCACAGGGCTGTAACCCAAACAAAGACCGAGGTGTTAACCTCTAATGAATACATGGGGACGAGACCCGTAATAACAATACCCTGAACGAGACCTGTAATAACAATACACTGGACGAGACCAGTAATAACAATACACTGGACGAGACCCGTAATAACAATACACGGGGACGAGACCCGTAATAACAATACACTGGACGAGACCCGTAATAACAATACACTGGACGAGACCCGTAATAACAATACACTGGACGAGACCCGTAATAACAATACACTGGACGAGAATAACAAATAACAATACACTGGACGAGACCCGTAATAACAATACACTGGACGAGACCCGTAATAACAATACACTGGACGAGACCCGTAATAACAATAACAATACACACTGGACGAGACCCGTAATAATACAACCCGTAATAACAATACACGGGACGAGACCCGTAATAACAATACACTGGACGAGACCCGTAATAACAATACACTGGATGAGACCAGTGATAACAATACACTGGACGAGACCCGTAATAACAATACACTGGAAGAGACCCGTAATAACAATAAACTGGACGAGACCCGTAATAACAATAAACTGGACGAGACCCGTAATAACAATACACGGGACGAGACCCGTAATAACAATACACTGGACGAGACCCGTAATAACAATACACTGGACGAGACCCGTAATAACAATACACTGGACGAGACCCGTAATAACAATACACTGGACGAGACCCGTAATAACAATACACGGGACGAGACCCGTAATAACAATACACTGGACGAGACCCGTAAGAACAATACACGGGGACGAGACCCGTAATAACAATACACTGGACGAGACCCGTAATAACAATACACTGGACGAGACCCGTAATAACAATACACTGGACGAGACCAGTAATAACAATACACTGGAAGAGACCCGTAATAACAATACACGGGGACGAGACCCGTAATAACAATACACTGGACGAGACCCGTAATAACAATACACTGGACGAGACCCGTAATAACAATACACTGGACGAGACCCGTAATAACAATACACTGGACGAGACCCGTAATAACAATACACTGGACGAGACCCGTAATAACAATACACTGGACGAGACCAGTAATAACAATACACTGGAAGAGACCCGTAATAACAATACACTGGACGAGACCCGTAATAACAATACACTGGACGAGACCCGTAATAACAATACACGGGACGAGACCCGTAATAACAATACACTGGACAAGACCCGTAATAACAATACACTGGACGAGACCCGTAATAACAATACACTGGACGAGACCCGTAATAACAATACACTGGACGAGACCCGTAATAACAATACACTGGACGAGACCCGTAATAACAATACACTGGACGAGACCAGTAATAACAATACACTGGACGAGACCTGTAATAACAATACACTGGACGAGACCCGTAATAACAATACACTGGACGAGACCCGTAATAACAATACACTGGACGAGACCCGTAATAACAATACACTGGACGAGACCCGTAATAACAATACACTGGACGAAACCCGTAATAACAATACACTGGACGAGACCCGTAATAACAATACACTGGACGAGACCCGTAATAACAATAAACTGGACGAGACCCGTAATAACAATACACTGGACGAGACCAGTAATAACAATACACTGGACGAGACCTGTAATAACAATACACTGGACGAGACCCGTAATAACAATACACTGGACGAGACCCGTAATAACAATACACTGGACGAGACCCGTAATAACAATACACTGGACGAGACCCGTAATAACAATACACTGGACGAAACCCGTAATAACAATACACTGGACGAGACCCGTAATAACAATACACTGGACGAGACCCGTAATAACAATAAACTGGACGAGACCCGTAATAACCACACACTGGAAGAGACCCGTAATAACAAGAGCACGCTAACCCGGTAACACGAAAGCCGATACAACAGAGCACAGGTCCTCACAAGACCAACGGACACGGAACAATAATAAACAAGGACAATGGGGAACAGAGGGCACACATACACATGCTAATCAGGGGAATGGGAACCAGGTGTGCGTAATGAGACAAGACAGTCCGGGGTTTGTGGTAATGATCCAGTTCAGTGACACCTAGAAGGCTGGTGACGTAAACCTCCGGAGCTGGTGAATGGAATGAGCAGCAGTACCGTGACAAACAAGCATTGCAGAGTTGGCTACAATTTGAATTTCATCCCCCTGAAAAGATAGAACAAATATTATGGCTGAACTCAAATGTGCTGGTTGATAAAATACCTGTATTTATGGAAAATCTGTTTGAAAAGGGTATTTTGCTTTTAAGTTATATTGTAAATTGGAATGTTAGAGGTATGTCTTTCATGGACTTATCAGAATTGTAAGGGAAGGCCTGCTCAATCCAAGATTACAACCAATTGATTACACCATTACCTCAAAAATGGAGGAGGCAGGTGGCAGCGAGAGGAGGTAGTGAACAGGTCTGTCTGCCCAATATAAAGGATCAAAACTGTCAGAGGAATAAAAATAGCATAAATAGGAAAGTTTACCAGTTTCATTTGAGGACCAAGATGTTGACAACTGTGTAATGCAGATTGCAAAATAGTTGGGAAGAGATTTTTGATGTACCGATTCCATGGTACAGGGTGTATGAGTTGATACATAAAACGACGCAAGATTCAAGATTTTGTGCTTTTCAGCTAAAATTATCATACAGAATTCTTGCCCCAAACAAAATGTTGAATATTCGGGGCATACAATCATCACAGCTCTGCATATTTTGTTGTGAGGATACAGAATCAATAGACTATTTGTTTTGGTATTGCCTTCAGGTAGCCTATTTCTGGTCTCAGGTTCAGGAATGGCTGAAAATGCATAACATTGATCTAAAATTGACCCTAGAAATAATACTGTTTGGAGATCTGGAGAGAAAATACAAATATTTTAAAAAGAGTCTCTGGTCTGCCAAGCATCACGTCTGGAGGGAACCTGGCACCGTCACTACGGTGAAGCATGGTGGTGGCAGCATCATGCTGTTTTTCAACGGCAGGGACTGGGAGATTAGTCAGGATCAAGGGAAAGATGAACGGAGCAAAGTACCGAGAGATCCATGATGAAAACCTGCTCCAGAGCGCTCAGGACAATTGAATCAAGGGGTCTGAAAGTCAAAGGGTGAAAACTTTCCGAATGCACTGTGCACTGTATGTGTGTGTGTGTGTGTGTGTGTGTGTGTGTGTGTGTGTGTGTGTGTGTGTGTGTGTGTGTGTGTGTGTGTGTGTGTGTGTGTGTGTGTGTGTGTGTGTGTGTGTGTGTGTGTGTGTGTGTTATTATATATATACAGTGGGGCAAAAAAGTATTTAGTCAGCCACCAATTGTGCAAGTTCTCCCACTTAAAAAGATGAGAGAGGCCTGTAATTTTCATCATAGGTACACTTCAACTATGACAGACAAAATGAGATTTTTTTTCTCCAGAAAATCACATTGTAGGATTTTTAATGAATTTATTTGCAAATTATGGTGGAAAATAAGTATTTGGTCACCTACAGACAAGCAAGATTTCTGGCTCTCACAGACTATTTAGGAGTCTGATGGCCTGGAGATAGAAGCCGGCTTGTGGTGACTATTTAGCAGTCTGATGGCCTGGAGATAGTTGCCGCCTAGTAGTGACTATTTAGGAGTCTGATGGCCTGGAGATAGAAGCCGGCTTGTGGTGACTATTTAGGAGTCTGATGGCCTGGAGATAGAAGCCGGCTTGTGGTGACTATTTAGGAGTCTGATGGCTGTTTTTCAGTCTCTCGATCCCAGCTTTATGCATATGTGAGGCGATTCTACTTGTAGTGGTGGTCGCTATTACAATTTTGTTTTGCAGAATCTAAAACTAGAAGTATAAAATAGAAGAATAGTTTGGTTGTTTTAAGAGCGTAAATAACGCAATGTAGTGGTAGGTTTTTACAAAATAAAAAGATTTACTGCGTAAACCACAACGCAGGATGTACTGATTTGAGGCCTGAGCAACACAAAATTGAGCCACACTACATGAGAAGTGAGATGGCTAGTGGCTGGTGGCTACCATAGTGCTTCCTCATGGTGAGACATTGTGCAGGTTGAGGTGGTGTAACTCAACCTGCCTGACTGGTCTGATGACGCACCAGTGAAAGTGATGCTACTGTGGATTAAAGGTCTGCATTGACGCAACTGGAGAATGGCTTCTGAGTTGATCAGGTAGGCTACACCTTTATTAAGAGTAGTCATGGAATTTTCAGATAAAACAGAATATTCAAGCTACAGTTGCTGTATAAAAGGTGTAATACATTTCCTGGCTGGACAATGAGGTCCTTATGTCCTTGAAATGGCACACACACACTCACAATGTCACGTACACTGCTGCTACTGTTGATTGCCTATCCTGTTGCCTGGTCACTTTACCCCGACCTATATGTACATACAATATCTACCTCAATCAGTTCATACACCTGCACATCGACTCAGTATTGGTACTCCCTGTATATAGCCAAGGAATTACCTGGTACTTCCTGTATGAACTATAGCCATGGTATTACCTGGTACTCCCTGTATATAGCCAAGGAATTACCTGGTACTTCCTGTATAAACTGTAGCCATGGTATTACCTGGTACTCCCTGTATAAACTGTAGCCATGGTATTACCTGGTACTCCCTGTATATAGCCAAGGAATTACCTGGTACTTCCTGTATAAACTGTAGCCATGGTATTACCTGGTACTCCCTGTATAAGGCCAAGGAATTACCTGGTACTTCCTGTATAAACTGTAGCCATGGTATTACCTGGTACTCCCTGTATAAACTGTAGCCATGGTATTACCTGGTACTCCCTGTATATAGCCAAGTAATTACCTGGTACTCCCTGTATAAACTGTAGCCATGGTATTATACTTGGTACTCCCTGTATATACTGTAGCCATGCTACTACCTGGTACTCCCTGTATATACTGTAGCCATGCTATTACCTGGTACTCCCTGTATATAGCAATGGTATTACCTGGTACTCCCTGTATATACTGTAGCCATGGTATTACCTGGTACTTCCTGTATATAGCAATGGTATTACCTGGTACTCCCTGTATATACTGTAGCCATTCTATTACCTGGCACTCCCTGTATATAGCCATGCTATTACCTGGTACTCGCTGTATATACTGTAGCCATGCTATTACCTGGTATTCCCTGTATATACTGTAGCCATGGTATTACCTGGTACTCCCTGTATATACTGTAGCCATGCTATTACCTGGTACTCCCTGTATATACTGTAGCCATGGTATTACCTGGTACTCTCTGTATATACTGTAGCCATGGTATTACCTGTTATTCCCTGTATATACTGTAGCCATGGAATTTTAATTTTTACATTTGTTATTCCTTATTCACTTGTGCACTATTTACATTTTTCTTTTTATTTCTTTATCTTTAAGTCTGGAATGTTGGAAAAGGACCCATAAGCATTTCACTGTTAGTCTACACCTGTTGAGGAAAGGGGGAAACCTAGTCAGTTTTACAACTGAATGCATTAAGCCAAAATGTGTCTTCCACATTTAACCTGAATCAGAGAGGTGCAGGGAGGGGCTGCCTTAATCCACGTACACATCATCGGCACCTGGGGAGCAGTTGTTGTTGGGGATTGTTGTTGGGCGTTATAACTGCCTTGCTCAGATTTTTCCACCCTGCCTGCTCTGGGAATCAAACCAGCAACCTTTCGGTTACTGTCCCAACGCTCTTTGATTTTATTTGAAGTGCTGATTAATTTTGTTCGATTTTTTAAATATTAAGAAGTCACTCATTTTGTGATATGGTGTTGGAATACCATGTATATTATCCATAGGATAGGCTCATTTTAAAATGTGTGAAACAAAACAAAAACAGCATTCTATTTTAAGAAACCACAACCCTGTAAAAACAAAAAGACCAAGCTTGGCAGATAGGATAAACCATATTTTTTGTCTGGTCACAATGCCTGTGGTCGCTGCTCTATAATTTTTTATTCCTTTTTTTTCTTGCAGGGGGAGGTTTGGTCGGGCATCGTTAATAACGGAATAGTGATTCATCATTTAATTATGATTTGACAAATGCTCGCACCTTCCCCATTTCCAGCATCCTCCCTCCTTTTCAATTCTCTGCACTGCCAAACTGTCACGCACTCCCCCTCTGGGATTAATTCGAGCTGTCTGTCTTTGTGAGGCTGCCGGCGCTCTCGGGGCGTTGGGTGCACGACACTGTCAATGAACAGAGAGCCTGACACTTCCAGGGAGCTGCGCCGCACGCTCCCCTTGTTATTGTTTTCACATTAACCCTTGCCTCCCCCTAGAACCTGCCTGTGTGTGTGTGTGTGTGTGTGTGTGTGTGTGTGTGTGTGTGTGTGTGTGTGTGTGTGTGTGTGTGTGTGTGTGTGTGTGTGTGTGTGTGTGTGTGTGTGAGAGAGAGAGAGGGGGGTGAGAGAGAGGGGGTGAGAGAGAGAGAGAGGGGGGGGGTGAGAGAGAGAGAGAGGGAGGGTGAGAGAGAGGGAGAGAGAGAGAGATTGTGTGATGTATGTCTCACTATCTCTGCCTCTCTCTCCTCCTCCCTCTCCCTCGCTCTGTCCCTCTCTCTCTCTCTCTGCATGGAGAAGGACAAGCCGTAGCAGGAGGGTTAGCAGGAGGAAATACCACACAAAGGAAATGCTGCATGTGGCTCCAGTTGCTGACTGGCTGGCTCTCTCTTTTACATACAGGGTGAGAATGACTGATGATATGTAATATAAGCTATTGGACTCCAATGTGTTTACATAGACGGTGGCCTGAAAATGAATATAAATACTGCCTGAGATGTCCGTTTTTTTCTGTTTGCTCAGGTGATAGACATCAGTGAACTGTATACCTTACAACGTATACCTTCCATACGTAATACATGATGGTTTCATGGTGATTTCAACACTGAGAGAGAGCGGGGAAAATACCACTAATCTAAACCCATTCCAACCAGTATACCGTTACAGTCTAAACACAATGCAAAGAACCCAAAGGTGGTCAGTTAACAAGGGCTATTTAGGAGACGGAGACGTCCGTCCGTCGCTTTGCTCCGACCCTGCAGGCCGTGAGAGCCAGCTGGGTGAGATAAGGTTTAATACCAGGCACAGGGCAACGGCTTATCTCCCTGGACTGACAGAGAGAAGAGGAATCAGAGAGGAGGAGGAGGAGGAGGAGGAGGAGGAGGAGGAGAAAAACAGGGGGATAGAAACAAGTGTCTAGCAGACAGAGGACCCTGGCTGTGGATGCGTGAGCGGCACGTTGTCCTGCTGCCGTTGGCATAGAAACTAATCCACGTTTACATTTTAGCACCTGACTTGTTTTTCCAGGGCCGTGGCTTGCTGGAGCGGCGGGAGGAGATAGGGGGAGGCTGGGGAGAGAGGGGGAGGCTGCCCCCCCTCCTAATGAGGCCTGCTCTGGGGGAGGAGAGGCTCACACCACCCCTAGGGCCAGAGAGGACTCAGCTGGTTCTCTGGAGGCTGGAGGACACACACATTTTTAGACACATTTACACACACACACATACACATACACTATATATACAAAAGTATGTGGACACCCCTTCAAATGACTGGATTCTATTTCAGCCACACCCGTTGCTGACAGGTGTTTAAAACATGCAGCCATGCAATCTCCATAGACAAACATTGGCAGTAGAATGGCCTTACTGAAAAGCTCAGTGACTTTCAACGTGGCACCGTCATAGGATGCCACCTTTCCAACAAGTCAGTTTGTCAAATTTCTGCCCTGCTAGAGCCTCCCTGGTCAACTGTAAGTGCTGTTATTGTGAAGTGGAAACATCTAGGAGTAACAACGGCTCAGCCGTTAAGTGGTAAGCCACACAAGCTCACAGAACGGGACAGACAAGTGCTGATGCACGTAAAAATCGGCATAAAAATCTGTCCTCGGTTGTAACACTAAACAACGGGTTCCAAACTGCCTCTGGAAGCAACGTCAGCTCTTCATCGGGAGCTTCATGAAATGGGTTTCTATGGCCTACCAGCCGCACACAAGCCTAAGATCACCATGGGCAATGCCACACGTTGGCTGGAGTCGTGTAAAGGACTCATTGGACTCTGGAGGATTGGAAACGCGTTCTCTGGATTGAATAATCACGCTTCACCATCTAGCAGCCCGATTAACAAATCTAGGTTTGGCGGATGCCAGGAGAACGGTATCTGCCCCAATGCAAAATGCCAACTGTAAAGTTTGGTGGAGGAAGAATAATGGTCCGTGGCTGTTTTTTATGGTTCTGGCCCCTTAGTTCCAGTGAAGGAAATTCTTAGCGCTACAGCATACAATGACATTCTAGACGATTCTGGGCTTCCAACTTTGTGGCAACAGCTTGGTGAAGGACCTTTCCTGTTTCAGCATGACAATGCCCCCAGGAACAAAGTGAGTTCCGTACACAAATGGTTTGTCGAGATCGGTGTGTAAGAATTTGACTGGCCTGTACAGAGCCCTGACCTCAACCCCATCAAACACCTTTGGGATGAATTGGAACGCTGACTGTGAGCCAGGCCTAATCGCCCAACATCAATGCCCGACCTCACTAATGTCCTTGTGGCATTAGTCCCTGCAGCAATGTTCCAACATCTAGTGGAAAGCCTTCACAGAAGATTGGAGGCTGTTATAGTAGCAAAGGGGGGACCATATTAATGCCCATGATTTTGGAATGAGATCGACAAGCAGGTGTCGTCATAATTTAGGGCATGTAGTGTACGTGTGCACAAATATGATTCACACACACACACACACACACACACACTTCGGAGATCTGATAAACCTTTCTGGTAACCTTCCAGTAAAAGTCTCTCAGACGTTTATGTATTTGATACCATTCCACCTAAACCGCTCCATCCATTACCACGAGCCCGTCCTCCCCAATTAAGGTGCCACCAACCTCCTGTGCCTGTTACAAGGTACCAATTGAAAAACCAACAGATGGGCTGTGTTCATTGGGAACAAAACAGACTGAAAAGGGTAGGGACCACACATTCTTAGCCAATAAGAAAGCTAATTTAAGCTTTCTGTTGCATGCCCTAATGAAGTGGACCAAGGGCTTTGAGTTCCACATACCACTCTGATTCTAAAGGCGCTCTAATATTTCAAAGCATCTCTTCCAGATCATTTTAAACATTATTTTAAAATATTTTCTTTCCATTCATATATTATTGACAACCAAATATGTGAAGGAGACACAGACAGATTTCAAAAGTCAACCTATATTAACCTGCTATATGGCTCAGGGCTGCTTGTTAGACAATGTTAGGAAACCTCACACTGACAATACACACACACACACTGTGACACATACACACATTAGGAGACCTCACACATAGACAATACACACACGCACACAGTGCTCCAGAATGGCTTAGGAAGGTGTATATTTGCTTTCCTGACGTGGGCTGCGTTCTTGCGTCACTGTTTGTTTCTCCAGTGCAGCGCCTCACCTTCAGTTACATCAGTCAATGAGGTGGAAGGAGGGAAAAGGGGAAAGGAAGAGAGGTGGGGGAAGGGCCATCTCCTGAAGGGCCATCTCTCTCCTCTTACCTCTCTCTTCTTTATGTGTGTGTATACATGATTGTATGTGTGCAATCTGCATTATGTCTGTGAGTGTGTGTGCCACTCTCTCTCTCTCTCTCGCTCTCTCTCTCTCTCTCTCTCTCTCTCTCTCTCTCTCTCTCTCTCTCTCTCTCTTCTCTCTCTCTTTCTCTCTCTCCCTCTCTCTCTCTCTCCCACCCTCTCTCTCTCTCCCTCTCACCCCTCTCTTTCTCTCCCCTCTCTTTCTCTCTCTCTCCCCCCTCTCTGCCTCCCTGTCTCCCTCTCTCACTAATACAATGGTCTCTTAAGGCTTGTGGAGCACGCCACATGAGAGGCAGGGGGCTTTTTCACCGGCTGTCCTTCAGCACCCCACTTACCTCTGAAAAGAGCACTCTGCTCTGCCTCTGTGCCTCACCATGCTGCCCATGTCTCTACCATTGTCCCTAATAAGGGATTCTAGGACGAGCCTATTCAATTACTGTGTGTGTGGGGGCTACAATGCACCCCTGATATCCCCCTGAAAACACACACACACACACACACACACACACACACACACACACACACACACACACAAATGCGTGCATTCATGCACAAACACACACACACAGTCATACAGTTACACACACACACACACACACACACACACACACACACACACACACACACACATGCAGTCATACCCCATCATCCGCAAGCAAACACACAAAAAAACACACACACTCACTCTTGCCCCCCCCCCCCCCCCCCCCCCTTTAATGGGTTCAGACTCAGTGCAGGGGTGATTTAGGTAAATGTAGGACTGACCACAATGGACCAGACATGAGGGAGGAGTCACACTGTCTTAAACCTGTATTTTCTATGGTAGAGTAGGTCAGGACGTGACTAGGGGTTTTAGTCTAGTTTATTATTTCTATGTGGGGTTTTAGGTTTAATTTTCTATGTTCGGGTTTGTGTATGATTCCCAATTAGAGGCAGCTGGTAATCGTTGTCTCTAATTGGGGATCATACTTAAGTAGCATTTTTTCCACCTGTGGGTTATGGGTTATTGTTTATGTTTAGTTGCCTGTTAGCACTGCATTGTCGTCACGGTTAGGGGGGCACGTCACGGGGGGGGCTGACATCGATGAACCATAACAATCAGTCAGGAGCTAAAAACTCTCCGGGTGAAACTATAAAATGAGATGCAGGCATAGCTCAACATGTCTTTTCTACTCCCTCTACCCAACACCCCCTCTCCACCACAGACAAATACACTCTCTCAAAGTAACAACAAGGGGCTTTTAATAAAAGCTTTCATCCTCAAATCTTTACTCCTCTTCAATCACCAGTCTCCTCTAGATCTTCTAGTTCTGAGTGGAGGAAACCTCCTTCTCCATGCGGCGAACCAGCTGTGTGGCACCTAGCTGCTGTGTCAAATGATTCTATTATTCACACTCCAGGACAGGAAATGAGAGATTTCATGTATGAAGTATTTTGTCAGCCAGTCAGCGAGAGAGGCAGGGCCAGGCAGCGTGACCAGGCTCCTTAATGAAGTTATCTGAGGAGGAGGAAGAGGAAGGGGAAAAGGAGGAGGAGTAAGATGAGGCGGAGGAGGAGGAAGAAGAAGAGGAAGAGGAGGAGGAGAATCAAAAGGAAGTGGAAGAGGAAGAGGAAGATGAGGAGGTGGAGGATGAGGAGGAGAAGAGGAGGAGGAGGAACTAATACAAAATACCAATATTTAGACCTCTAAGCTGTATACATACACACACATGCATGCATAGAGTACTTACACACGCATACATGAGGACCACACAGATGCAAGTATGCGCACACACACCAGATACACACACCCTCTGAAAGTGACCACACACCAGATACACACACCCTCTGAAAGTGACCACACACCAGATACACACCCTCTGAAAGTGACCACACACCAGATACACACACCCTCTGAAAGTGACCACACACCAGATACACACACCCTCTGAAAGTGACCACACACCAGATACACACCCTCTGAAAGTGACCACACACCAGATACACACACCCTCTGAAAGTGACCACACACCAGATACACACACCCTCTGAAAGTGACCACACACCAGATACACACACCCTCTGAAAGTGACCACACACCAGATACACACACCCTCTGAAAGTGACCACACACCAGATACACACACCCTCTGAAAGTGACCACACACCAGATACACACACCCTCTGAAAGTGATCACACACCAGATACACACACCCTCTGAAAGTGATCACACACCCCTGCACTTCCTCTCCAGAACGCTATAGGGATTCCTCACCACTCACTGTGATCGAGAAACAAAATAGTGTTCCACAAAAGAGAAGCAATTTCCTCTCCTAGTGTGAGATCCAGTCTGTTCTCCTATACAGGGAGGTGGGATCTTCTTTTTCTTCTCTCCGTGCAACAAGGGGAGTCAACCTGACATTGTTGATGAGAAGCGTTAATAGTGGTTTCTGCTGAAGACTTGGCTTTCTGAGGCTTTTAGACAAAGCCTTGGAGTCCTACACACAGACAGAGCCAGAGACAGAATACATGTTGAGGCTCAAAAGACTATAAAACACACACAAACCAGAGCTACAGACTGAAATCACATCCAAGTGTATTTATGTGTCAAGTCACAACATGGTAATTATTGTTTCCACTATATATTTCATTCACATGGTCATTTCCCTACACGTAGTAGGTGTAGCAGTAGTACAATCATTGAAATAGATTCATCCTTCATGGGTGTCAAGCCATTTGTCATCTCTCCACATGCAGACAACGAACAACAACAACAGTCATGGTGTGGGTCCACAATTACTTTATAGGCTCATAACACACACACACACACTCACACGCACACACACACACACACACACACACACTCACGTCAACACACACACACACACACACACACACACACACACACACACACACACACACAACACACACACACACACACAACACACACACACACACACACACACACACACACACACTCACGTCAACACACACACACACATCGCATCTCTGAACATATACACTGCTGCACTGGCGTGGCAGCCGCTGTCACCTCCCCTCCCCTCATCACATCAATATCCCTCCATCCCTCCCTCCATTCCACAGCAGACCCTCTCCTGTGCTGTGGCCTGCCCCCGACGGTAATTGAGGGAAGTTGGCCGGAACCGTGCGAGGAAGGGGGGGAGGGGATTGAGGGATGGAGGGAAAGGAGGAAGGGGGTGGAGGGAGGGAGGAAGGAAGGAAGGAAAAGGAGGGAGGAGATGGAGGGAGGAAAATGAGAAAAAGGAGGGAGGGATGGAGGGAGGAAAAGGAGAAAAAGGAGGGAGGGATGGAGGGAGGAAAAGGAGGGAGGGATGGAGGGAGTGAGTGGAAGCCATTAATCTGAAACCCATGGCTGTGGAATGGCATATTACAGGCCTAATGTGTAATTAGATAGACAGGGAATAAACGCTGCTCTGGGGGATCCCTGTCAACACAGTGCCATCTAGTGGACTACATAAACACATCAATATCATACATGTTTAGTAATATGTCTTGAGTCTGGTCCATTTTTGCCCCCCACCCCACCCCCCCCCCACCCTGGTTTTATCATTGAAATGTGATACAAAACGAGGCAACGGTGTGCTTTAGGACCATGTGGACGCCTCCGAGCAGTCGGGTAGGCTGTTATCATAATAATTATGTCCCACCCACTTCTAAAACCAAAGTTGCGCCCCTGCTCACAGCCATAGGAAGGATATAGTTGTACTTCATGAAAAGTGTTGACTATATTCAAGCACATTAATTATAATTGCTCATGATTTCTAAATTTTTTGCAGTATTACTGAAAATGATATTCAGTGTTTATATACACACACCAGACCTGAGCAGTGGCTGTATTTCAGGTGTCATGTGGAGATATCTTCCTTCAGGCAGCTAGACTGATATCTGAAAGTCCTGTGCCTATCTCATAGCCACTCCAGTCATAGACTGTTCTCTTTGCTACCGCATGGCAAGCGGTACCGGAGCGCCAAGTCTAGGACCAAATGGCTTCTCAACAGCTTTTACCCCTGACTCCTGAACAGATAATCAAATGGCAACCCGGACTATTTGCATTGTGTCCCGCCACCCCCGACCCGCTAACCTCTCTTTTACGCTGCTGCTACTCTCTGTTTATCATCTATGCATAGTCACTAACCACACCTACATGTACATATTACCTCAAATCCCCTGCACATTGTACCGGTTCCACCTGTATAGAGCCTTGCCACTGTTATTTCCACTGTTATTTTACAGTTTTTTTTATTTCTTTACTTATCTGTTGTTTACCTAATACCTATTTTTTACTTAAAAATTGCACTGTTGGTTTGTAAGTAAGCATTTCAATGTAAGGTCTACACCTGTAGAGCAGGTGGAAAATAAACTTTGATTTGATGATACCTGATAAGATACTTAATCAGATTATAGTACGATATGATGACCAGTCTGTCTTGGTGGTCAGTGGATTGTTAACAAGGTGTAACAAGGCTCTGTATCTTTGTGTGTGTACCCACTATACACATCCCACTGGGCATAGATGTCAATTTAACGTCTATTCCACGGGATGTGGCGTGATGGAGCACGTTCTCTAATAAGATATCCCTGCCTCCGCCTCCACCTCCGCCTCCGCCTCCGCCTCCGCCTCCGCCTCCACCTCCGCCTCCGCTTCCGCCTCCGCCTCCGCCTCCCTCTTCCTGCTGACAGGTGTTTGTCCCAGACCTCTTGGAGGAAGATGACATACTCCACCTCTGCCTCCACCTCCACCTCCACCTCCGCCTCCCTCTTCCTGCTGACAGGTGTTTGTCCCAGACCTCTTGGAGGAAGATGACATACCAGGAAGCTGCTGCGCCTCCACCTCTGCCTCCACCTCCACCTCCACCTCCGCCTCCCTCTTCCTGCTGACAGGTGTTTGTCCCAGACCTCTTGGAGGAAGATGACATACCAGGAAGCTGCTGCGCCTCCCCATAAGGCCAATAAACATGGGGGGAATTACCACCCTGGGGAGACACTAAATAAACGGCTGATATTCACCACTCCTATTTACAGGCCAACCCAGATAATCCATGTTTGTTCAGCTGCGATAGAGGACGCTGTGTACCTATTTAACTAGCTACAGGGAGATGGTGTGTGTGCATGTGAGTGTACACATGGTGGCTTTTTTATCATTGGGCAGAGAGAGTCTTGAGTGGAATTACACATGGAATGATTTCTAGGTATATTACTTGGTACTACTAAGTTCTATTTGATGCGGGGCTCTGATATAAAATCAGATGTTGTTGACTGGAGTTGTTTCTGATATAAAATCAGATGTTGTTCACTGGAGTTGTTTCTGATATAAAATCAGATGTTGTTGACTGGAGTTGTTTCTGATATAAAATCACATTGTTCACTGGAGTTGTTTCTGATATAAAATCAGATGTTGTTCACTGGAGTTGTTTCTGATATAAAATCAGATGTTGTTGACTGGAGTTGTTTCTGATATAAAATCAGATGTTGTTGACTGGAGTTGTTTCTGATATAAAATCAGATGTTGTTCACTGGAGTTGTTTCTGATATAAAATCACATTGTTCACTGGAGTTGTTTCTGATATAAAGTCACATGTTGTTGACTGGAGTTGTTTCTGATATAAAGTCACATGTTGTTGACTGGAGTTGTGAATGTGTGTTTTCTTGCTCTGAGCCTGTTTAGTCAAATTACTCAGCAGGTCTGGTATGAAGGGGGATCTAACACTGGGAGTCAAACAGATACCATCCATCCAGGTGTCTTTAAAGCTATGGTGTGTGTGTGTGTGTGTGTGTGTGTGTGTGTGTGTGTGTGTGTGTGTGTGTGTGTGTGTGTGTGTGTGTGTGTGTGTGTGTGTGTGTGTGTGTGTGTGTGTGTGTGTGTGTGTGTGTGTGTGTGTGTGTGTGTGTGTGTGTGTGTGTGTGTGTGTGTGTGTGTGTGTGTGCCTGCACGTTCCATCATTCTATTACATGGGCCACTGGTTGTGCAGGCTCTCTTGTTTCCCCCCACCACACATCTCATATGGCCCCTGGGGGAGACAGGAGGTGGAGGGTTGTTGGAATGGGACAGAAATGATCAGTCTGGGGAGAGCTGCTCACACACCAGAACCAATTACCATCCAGACCAGACCTCTTTCTGGTCAACAGAACTAACTTAACCTAAAGCGGAAGACACATTTCAGTTGAATGCATTCAGTTGTACAACTGACTAGGTTTCCCCCTTTCCCTTTCCTTCCCCTAAAGTATTTCATATCAGGTCTGAGGAATAGAAGTATACTGGAGATGCAAAGTTCTCTCTAGACCGTGTGACAACAATGTAGCATGACTTACTGAATAAAATACAAAATATGGATCTCCTTGTCAAAATATGCTCCTACTACATCGAAATGGCACAGCAAAGCATTTCCTCTCCTCAAATATAAAAGGGGAGGATATGAGGAATCAAGGAAAAACTACTGAGATGCAGCCAAAGTCATAGTGGCCTCACTTCAGGTTAACTACTGCCCTCTGGTGGTCAAATCATGCACCCAACGATCTCACCCAAGTCGTGGTCGTATTCATTACTGCATAGCGCACACTGTAGCGAAACGTTTTGCAAAGGAAAATATTTTGCAACAAAAATGTGAGTTTCTTATTGGACAAGTTAAGCTAGTCACTGGCAGGTTTCAGTTCATTTTCTTCCATTTGTTTCTAATGACAGAAGTACAGTGATGCATACAATGCATCCACTCCATAATTATAATGTGTGCTGATGTCTACCAACATCTGTCTCTTCTTGTAACCTATTACTTGAACCAATTCATAATTTAACCTACAAGTAAAGATGCTGCTTAGAAGCTAATATTTCTATTTGGAGAACCTCATTGGGGAACTCTATTGTATATCTGTATTTCTATTTGGAGAACCTCATTGGGGAACTCTATTGTATATCTGTATTTCTACTTAGAGAACCTCATTGGGGAACTCTATTGTATATCTGTATTTCTATTTGGAGAACCTCATTGGGGAACTCTATTGTATATCTGTATTTATATTTGGAGAATCTCATAGGTCATCTCTATTGTATATCTGTATTTCTACTTGGAGAACCTCATTGGGGAACTCTATTGTACATCTGTATTTCTACTTGGAGAACCTCATTGGTCATCTCTATTGTATATCTGTATTTCTATTTGGAGAACCTCATTTGGGGAACTCTATTGTATATCTATATTTCTATTTGGAGAACCTCATTGGTCATCTCTATTGTATATCTGTATTTCTACTTGGAGAACCTCATTGGTCATCTCTATTGTATATCTGTATTTCTACTTGGAGAACCTCATTGGTCATCTCTATTGTATATCTGCATTTCTATTTGGAGAATCTCATTGGTCATCTCTATTGTATATCTGTATTTCTATTTGGAGAACCTCATTGGTCATCTATATTGTATATCTGTATTTCTAATTGGAGAACCTCATTGGTCATCTCTATTGTATATCTGTATTTCTACTTGGAGAACCTCATTGGTCATCTCTATTGTATATCTGTATTTCTATTTGGAGAATCTCATTGGTCATCTCTATTGTATATCTGTATTTCTACTTGGAGAACCTCATTGGTCATCTCTATTGTATATCTGTATTTCTACTTGGAGAACCTCATTGGTCATCTCTATTGTATATCTGTATTTCTATTTGGAGAATCTCATTGGTCATCTCTATTGTATATCTGTATTTCTACTTGGAGAACCTCATTGGTCATCTCTATTGTATATCTGTATTTCTACTTGGAGAACCTCATTGGTCATCTCTATTGTATATCTGTATTTCTACTTGGAGAACCTCATTAGTCATCTCTATTGTATATCTGTATTTCTACTTGGAGAACCTCATTGGTCATCTCTATTGTATATCTGTATTTCTACTTGGAGAACCTCATTGGTCATCTCTATTGTATATCTGTATTTCTACTTGGAGAACCTCATTGGTCATCTCTATTGTATATCTGTATTTCTACTTGGAGAACCTCATTGGTCATCTCTATTTTATATCTGTATTTCTACTTGGAGAACCTCATTGGTCATCTCTATTGTATATCTGTATTTCTACTTGGAGAACCTCATTGTTCATCTCTATTGTATATCTGTATTTCTATTTGGAGAACCTCATTGGTCATCTCTATTGTATATCTGTATTTCTACTTGGAGAACCTCATTTGTCATCTCTATTGTATATCTGTATTTCTACTTGGAGAACCTCATTGGTCATCTCTATAGTATATCTGTGTCCAGATCTTTCTTTCAAATACAAGACACAGAAGGAACTGAATTTAAAGGGCAACACCGGTTGTCCTAAACATAAATGAACATGTTGAATTAACATACACGGGACATCAGATGTGCTGCCTGTTGAAAATCCCAGAATAGTTGTTGGTGTCTAAATGTTGTTCTCATATAACCTCTAGCAGTGAAAAGATCTTTTAAAAAATGTGTTCCTCTTTCTCTCACACACCCACACACAGACTGTCTTAGTAAAGTGTCCTCTGTCTAACATCTTCCTAGTGGAAAGAAACCATAACTTTTACCAGACACACACACACACCCACACACAGACACACACAGAGAGAGCCACACACAGACAGACAGACCGACAGACACACACACACACACACACACACACATACACACACACACACACACACACACACACACACAAACACACACACACACACACACAGTTACAGTATAGTCATGGAAGATAGCACATATATACTGTATAACATGATATAACAATTATAGGTGTAAGACAACATGGAACAGTATGAAGTCCTAACAAACATATTATATAGCCATGTTACATAACCTCAGTACATAGATGTTGACGTGACATCAGGCACTTTCACATTCTAGTCAGTTTGACAAGGACACGTTCTCTGATCACAAGTTCACCTGTTAATCGTTTTACAATGTCATAACAACAGCAATCAGCTGTGTGTGTGTGTGTGTGTGTGTGTGTGTGTGTGTGTGTGTGTGTGTGTGTGTGTGTGTGTGTGTGTGTGTGTGTGTGTGTGTGCGTCTGGTGGAAGTTATGGTTTCTTGTAAATAGGAAGGTGTTAGACAGAGGACTTCACACACACACACAGAAACACACCATACACAGAAACACACCACACACACACACACACACACACACACAGAAACACACCACACACAGAAACACACCATACACAGAAACACACCACACACAGAAACACACCATACACAGAAACACACCACACACAGAAACACACCATACACAGAAACACACCACACACACACACACACACACACACACAGAAACACACCACACACACACACACACACACACACACACAAACATTCACTGTCCAGAAAACTCAACATTCCAGTTTAGAGAAAATGAAATGTAACTGTGCAAAGTGATGATCAAATGAAAGTTATTCCCCCTCGTAAAATCTGATTGCTGTTGTTAGGACGTTGTAAAACGATTAACAGGTGAACTTGTGATCAGAGAACGTGTCCTTGTCAAACTGACTAGAATGTGAAAGTGCCTGATGTCACGTCAACATCTATGTACTGAGGTTATGTAACATGGCTATATAATATGTTTGTTAGGACTTCATACTGTTCCATGTTGTCTTACACCTATAAGTGTTATATCATGTTAATGTATGTTATCTTCTATGTTTAAACTGTAACTGCTACAGTATGTTTTCTCAATAATATATCTATTTTTTTTAACGACTGTATGAAACGAAACTCCTGTAGTTCGCTGTAACTTATGGACAATAAAGTTTTATGACATTGTATTGTAGGTGTCCCATGATGATTCTTTATTGGTACTCAGGTCAACGTGCTGACTCATATGTGTTCAGGTCCTTCTCAGTCCAGATGTGTTTATCTTTCACGGAAACCAAGTTGACGTTTGATCCCTGATAACAATTGTTAACCATTGGCCTCATTGCTAAAACATCAAAACTCCTTCACTCACATGCCAAGCTATGTGTCTCTCCTGACAGCTGTTTTAGAAATCTCCTGTCCTCTTTTTCTCATGTCTGTTTGCCTTCCGATGCTGAAGTGTGGTGTGTGTGTGTGTGGGAGTCTGCGTGCGTGTGTGTGTTCACCGTGCGGCCACTTGCCCTCACCAGGATGCTACCAAACCGCACATCCTCTGACTCACTGCCTCGGCCCCTGAGTGTGTGGGTGTGTGTGTGTGTCTTCGTGTGTGCGTGTCTTCGTGTGTCTGTACATACTGTGTACACTGTAAATACTGATCCCTACCGGGGGCCTGAGGCAGGTTTTTATGCATTATGGAAATTGACTGGCACACACATCTTTACAACTGACCCCAGACAGCCACTGGCCATGACAAAGGCCAAAGAGACAGAGGAAACATTAAGAACAAGCTCGTTGGCTGACCTGAAACCATTCCAGACAGACACCAAACATTACCTAGCAATAAGTCAGTCTGAGATGACAGTGGTGGGACACTTCTGGCAGTGTAACATGGTCTGGAGGAGGGTAAAGGTCTGGTAGTGTAACATGGTCTGGAGTAGGGTAAAGGTCTGGTAGTGTAACATGGTCTGGAGTAGGGTAAAGGTCTGGTAGTGTAACATGGTCTGGAGTAGGGTAAAGGTCTGGTAGTGTAACATGGTCTGGAGTAGGGTAAAGGTCTGGTAGTGTAACATGGTCTGGAGTAGGGTAAAGGCCTGGTAGTGTAACATGGTCTGGAGTAGGGTAAAGGCCTGGTAGTGTAACATGGTCTGGAGTAGGGTAAAGGTCTGGTAGTGTAACATGGTCTGGAGTAGGGTAAAGGTCTGGTAGTGTAACATGGTCTGGAGTAGGGTAAAGGTCTGGTAGTGTAACATGGTCTGGAGTAGGGTAAAGGTCTGGTAGTGTAACATGGTCTGGAGTAGGGTAAAGGTCTGGTAGTGTAACATGGTCTGGAGTAGGGTAAAGGTCTGGTAGTGTAACATGGTCTGGAGTAGGGTAAAGGTCTGGTAGTGTAACATGGTCTGGAGTAGGGTAAAGGTCTGGTAGTGTAACATGGTCTGGAGTAGGGTAAAGGTCTGGTAGTGTAACATGGTCTGGAGTAGGGTAAAGGTCTGGTAGTGTAACATGGTCTGGAGTAGGGTAAAGGCCTGGTAGTGTAACATGGTCTGGAGGAGGGTAAAGGTCTGGTAGTGTAACATGGTCTGGAGTAGGGTAAAGGTCTGGTAGTGTAACATGGTCTGGAGGAGGGTAAAGGTCTGGTAGTGTAACATGGTCTGGAGGAGGGTAAAGGTCTGGTAAACATGGTCTGGAGTAGGGTAAAGGCCTGGTAGTGTAACATGGTCTGGAGTAGGGTAAAGGCCTGGTAGTGTAACATGGTCTGGAGTAGGGTAAAGGTCTGGTAGTGTAACATGGTCTGGAGTAGGGTAAAGGTCTGGTAGTGTAACATGGTCTGGAGTAGGGTAAAGGTCTGGTAGTGTAACATGGTCTGGAGTAGGATAAAGGTCTGGTAAACATGGTCTGGAGTAGGGTAAAGGCCTGGTAGTGTAACATGGTCTGGAGTAGGGTAAAGGCCTGGTAGTGTAACATGGTCTGGAGTAGGGTAAAGGTCTGGTAGTGTAACATGGTCTGGAGTAGGGTAAAGGTCTGGTAGTGTAACATGGTCTGGAGTAGGGTAAAGGTCTGGTAGTGTAACATGGTCTGGAGTAGGGTAAAGGTCTGGTAGTGTAACATGGTCTGGAGTAGGGTAAAGGTCTGGTAGTGTAACATGGTCTGGAGTAGGGTAAAGGTCTGGTAGTGTAACATGGTCTGGAGTAGGGTAAAGGTCTGGTAAACATGGTCTGGAGTAGGGTAAAGGCCTGGTAGTGTAACATGGTCTGGAGTAGGGTAAAGGTCTGGTAGTGTAACATGGTCTGGAGTAGGGTAAAGGTCTGGTAGTGTAACATGGTCTGGAGTAGGGTAAAGGTCTGGTAGTGTAACATGGTCTGGAGTAGGGTAAAGGTCTGGTAGTGTAACATGGTCTGGAGTAGGGTAAAGGTCTGGTAGTGTAACATGGTCTGGAGTAGGGTAAAGGTCTAGTAGTGATGCTGGTATCAATGGCACTGGCATCAATACAGACACATTAGTAGAAGGCTGATTCTTACCATTTTGCAACTCATTGGACATACAGTATATTAGCTTTAACACTATTACAATACTATTGGACAAAGAAACACTAACTGACATAGGAACCAGCGATTTGTATTCAAACTAAATTACCTCACATTTTTTGGAGTGTCTAAGCAATGCCATTCCCTCATAACAAAGTCACTGTTCTCCTATTTAAGATACATCAATACATCGTCAATACTGTCAGGTTCCTTCCGAATCCTGATTTCATGTCATTGTCTCCCTTTCGTTCTCACTAAATTTCCTCAGCTTCCTGGAGTGTATAATAGCTCTCTTTTCAACCACCAACATGATCCTGAGCTGAGCGGAAGGAGGCTTTGGCCGCCCACACAACCAAAAGTGGCCATGACTGGTTTTGGCAAGAGCAGATCCAATGGAGGAAATAATGTGATGCGGCAGCTGAGAAGAGATGAACCGGTTTGGAACGTCCTCTACTGTCTAAGGGAGAAGATAGCTAACCCCACTTACTTTATCTGCCCTACTTACTTTATCTTCCCCTACTTACTTTATGTTTCCCTACTTACTTTATATTTCCCTACTTACTTTATATTTCCCTACTTACTTTACTTACTTTATCTTCCCCTACTTACTTTATGTTTCCCTACTTACTTTATATTTCCCTACTTACTTTACTTACTTTATCTTCCCCTACTTACTTTATGTTTCCCTACTTACTTTATGTTTCCCTACTTACTTTATGTTTCCCTACTTACTTTATATTTCCCTACTTACTTTACTTACTTTATCTTCCCCTACTTACTTTATGTTTCCCTACTTACTTTATGTTTCCCTACTTACTTTATCTTCCCCTACTTACTTTATGTTTCCCTACTTACTTTATGTTTCCCTACTTACTTTATCTTTCCCTACTTACTTTATCTTTCCCTACTTACTTTATGTTTCCCTACTTACTTTATGTTTCCCAACTTACTTTATCTTTCCCTACTTACTTTATCTTTCCCTACTTACTTTATCTTTCCCTACTTACTTTATGTTTCCCTACTTACTTTATCTTTCCCTACTTACTTTATCTTTCCCTACTTACTTTATCTTTCCCTACATACTCCATCTTCTCTCACCTTATCTCCTATATATGGAATAATAATCTATGTTATTTAGCAGAGGCTTTAAGCCAAAGCGATTTCCAGTCATGCTTACATACATTTGACATATGGGTGTGGCCCCGGGAATGGACCCCGGCTGTGAAAGCACTGTGCTCTACCAACTGAGCCACACAGGACCACCTCTATCTCCTCTAGTCTCACTTTAATTCACATGTACATGCAGCCCCATATCTGACATTAGTATTATGAAATTGCATCCAGTCTTCTTGCTTGTAAATATCCTTTGCTATTTTGATGTTGTCGTTTTCTAATATGTGATTTTGTCCGTATGTACTGTGATTGCAGCAAAATGAATGGCCTCTTTGAGGACAATAAAAGTTATCTGAATCTGAATAATATTGTATTATGGTAATGGTTTTGACATGTAAGATGGAGATCTTCAGGGCTCTACTCGGCCTTCTCTCAGGGTAGTAAGTTAGTGGTCTGTTGACATCCCGGGCTGTGCATTGGCAGGGTGAGTGGGGTTAAATCTTGCCTGGTTGACCCAGTCCGGGGGTGACTCTGGAACGGGCCACAGTGACTCACGACCCCCCTGTATGTGCCGGGGGGGAAGAGTCAGCCTGTCTTATCTTTTCAATGTGATTTTATCATACATGAAGTAGCTAATCAGCTACTTTCTAACAAGTCAAATTATAATTTGGTCATCCTTACCTGCTACTGTGGAATCAGATTCAAACAACCAGTCAGATTAATTCAGGATTATAGGAGAGTGCTTAGGTCTTGTTTCTCCTCTGTTTCGTTTCCTTTCTCTCTCTCTCTCTCTCTCTCTCTCTCTCACTTTCTCTCTGTTCCACGCTCTCTCTCACTCTCTTTCCCTCTCTCTCCCTTTCTCTCTCTCCCTCTCTTTCTCTCCCTTTCTCTCTCTCCCTCTCTTTCTCTCCCTCTCTCTCTTTCCCTCTCTCTCCCTGTCTCGCTCTTCCTCTCTCTCCCTTTCTCTCTGTCATCTCTCTCTTTCCCTCTCTCTCCCTTTCTCTCTCTCCCTCTCTTTCTCTCCCTTTCTCTCTCTCCCTCTCTTTCTCTCCTCTCTCTCTTTCCCTCTCTCTCCCTGTCTCTCTCTTCCTCTCTCTCCCTTTCTCTCTCTTCCTCTCTCTACCTTTCTCTCTCTTCCTTTCTCTCTCTTTCTCTCTCTCTCTTTCCCTCTCTCTCTCCCTTTCTATCTCTTCCTCTCTCTCCCATTCTCTCTCTTCCTCTCTCTCTCTCCCTGTCTCTCTCTTCCTCTTCTACCTTTCTCTCTCTTCCTCTCTCTCTCTCCCTTTTTCTCCCTCCCTCTCCCTCTGACTGTGCCTCAGGACTACCTCTCTCCCTCCCTCCCTCCCTAGGACCGTGCCTCAGGACTACCTCTCTCCCTCCCTCCCTAGGACCGTGCCTCAGAACTACCTCTCTCCCTCCCTCCCTAGGACCGTGCCTCAGGACTACCTCTCTCCCTCCCTCCCTCCCTCCCCCTAGGACCGTGCCTCAGGACTACCTCTCTCCCTCCCTCTCCTAGGACCGTGCCTCAGGACTACCTCTCTCCCTCCCTCCCTCCCTAGGACCATGCCTCAGGACTACCTCTCTCCCTCCCCCCCTAGGACCGTGCCTCAGGACTACCTCTCTCCCTGCATCCCTAGGACCGTGCCTCAGGATAACCTGGCCTGATGTTTCCTGTCCATTCCTGTTTGATCGATGAATATCATACCAAAAAAAAAAATGGTATAGGTCCAGTTTAATTTACTGCAGTATCAATATGCAGCCAATAGGCCTACTGTAAAAGGACTGTAGTCATGAACCAGTTTTCCCACCTTGATGATAACATAAGATAACTAACAGGTGTATAGACCTACCATTACTAAGAGTTGTTGACAATAGCCTTATTGTAATGTAATTATTGTAATTTACCTGTTGAGCCACGCGTGGGAGTCGTGCTCCTGCCTCTATCTTTACAGCCTTGCTTTCCATGTTGATTAACAGTCTTAGATTGTAGCTGGGAGGAGACTAAATGACCTCATGCCACCTGTGTCTCACACACACACACACACACACACACACACACACACACACACACACACACACACACACACACACACACACACACACACACACAGGAGCTATAACATCCCAATGATAAATCCCTATAGGGGATTTTATGGGCACATGAAGCCAATGGTTTTATGTTTGTGTAAGCAGAATATCAAATGGAGTGCCAGGAGTCAGCAGGCAATGAGGAAATGATGTCACCGGACTGTGGGGTCAATCATTGTCCCACAGGTGGAAAAGCAAAGTATGCTACTTCAATGCATCTTTCACTCTGGAAGTAAGAGTTTATCTTCATGTCGGTCCGTGCCTTGTTTCAACCAGGAAACACAAACAGCTGCAAGTGTTTGTAGAGCTAGTTTTCACTCTTCATCAAAGAGCTTCACCGTTTGAACAATAAGCCGATTGTTAACCGCTGAACTACAGGATCAAAGAGCAGAGAGAGAATAATGCAATGTAAAAGGTTATGTCCATGGTGCTGACTCCCTGTATAGTCTAGGATATAAGGAGTTCTAGGAGTTGAGACAGTGGATTGTGCAGTCAGGTGCAACAGAATAAACAGGCATTTTAACGTCATAGATTTAGCTCGACTGGAATACGATTTTAACCAATCAGCATTCAGGATTAGACCCACCCGTATTTTTAAGCAATAATGCTCGAGGGGGTGTGGTAAATGGCCAATATACTACGGCTAAGGGCTGTTCTTAGGCACAACGTAACTCGTCATTAAGCCCCGGGGTGCCTTATTGCTATTATAAACTGGTTACCAACGTAATTAGAGCAGTAAAAATAAATGTTTTGTCATACCTGTGATATACGGTCTGATATGGTCACACTGCACACTGCCCTATCCCATCTGGACAAGAGGAATACCTATGTAAGAATGCTGTTCATTGACTACAGCTCAGCATTCAACACCATAGTACCCTCCAAGCTTGTCATTAAGCTAGAGGCCCTGGGTCTCGACCCCGCCCTGTGCAACTGGGTCCTGGACTTTCTGACGGGCCGCCCCCAGGTGGTGAGGGTAGGAAACAACATCTCCACCCCGCTGATCCTCAACACTGGGTCGCCACAAGGGTGTGTTCTCAGCCCTCTCCTGTAATCCCTGTTCACCCATAACTGTGTGGCCATGCACGCCTCCAACTCAATCATCAAGTTTGCAGACGATACTACAGTGGTAGGCTTGATTACCAACAATGACGAGACAACCTACAGGGAGGAGGTGAGGCCCCTTGGAGTGTGGTGTCAGGAAAATAACGTCAACAAAACAAAAGAGATGATCATGGACTTCAGGAAACAGCAGAGAGAGCACCTCCCTATCCACGTCGACGGGACAGTTGTGGAGGCTGAACATTTTTGTGCTTGTCACCTAAAACACTCACAAACTTTTACAGATGCACAATCGAGAGCATCCTGTCGGGTTGTATCACCACCTGGTACGGCAACTGCTCCACCCACAACCGCAGGGCTCTCCAGAGGGTAGTGAGGTCTGCACAACGCATCACCGGGGGCAAACTACCTGCCCTCCAGGACACCTACACCACCCGATGTTACAGGAAGGCCATAAAGATCATCAAGGACAACAACCACCCGAGCCACTGCCTGTTCACCCCGCTATCATCCAGAAGGCGAGGTCAGTACAGGTGCATCAAAGCAGGAACCGGGAGACTGAAAAACAGCTTCTATCTCAAGGCCATCAGACTGTTAAACAGCCACCACTAACATAGAGTGGCTGCTGCCAACATACAGACTCAAATCTCTGGCCACTAATAAATCTAATACATTCAATAAATAGATTTAATAAAGGTATCACTAGTCACTTTAAATAAGGCCACTTTAATAATGTCTACATTTCCTACATTACCCATCTCAAATGTATATACTGTATTCTATGCCATCTACGGCATCTTGCCTATGCCTCATGGTCATCGCTCATCCATATATTTATATGTACATATTCTTATTCATCCCTTTACATTTGTGTGTATAAGGTAGTCGTTGTGAATTTGTTGTTAAATATTGCTGCACTGTCGGAACTAGAAGCACAAGCATTTCACTACACTCACATTAACATCTTCTAACCATGTGTATGTGACCAATAAATTTGATTTGATTTGATATACCATGGCTGTCAGCCAATCAGCATTTAGGGCTCGAACCACCCAGTTTATAATATAAAAAAACATCAGTCTTCTTGTCACAGAAAACAACAAACTTAACTTTAGATTCCACTAAATTATTCTTCCTACAACTACACTGGCCTTTCTCTTCTTAAATCAGTCAGTTATTACTAAATTATTCTTCCTATAACAACACTGGCCTTTCTCTTCTTAAATCAGTCGGTTATTACTAAATTATTCTTCCTACAACTACAATGGCCTTTCTCTTCTTAAATCAGTCGGTTATTACTAAATTATTCTTCCTATAACAACACTGGCCTTTCTCTTCTTAAATCAGTCAGTTATTACTAAATTATTCTTCCTATAACAACACTGGCCTTTCTCTTCTTAAATCAGTCGGTTATTACTAAATTATTCTTCCTATAACAACACTGGCCTTTCTCTTCTTAAATCAGTCGGTTATTACTAAATTATTCTTCCTACAACAACACTGGCCTTTCTCTTCTTAAATCAGTCAGTTATTACTAAATTATTCTTCCTACAACAACACTGGCCTTTCTCTTCTTAAATCAGTCAGTTATTACTAAATTATTCTTCCTACAACTACACTGGCCTTTCTCTTCTTAAATCAGTCAGTTATTACTAAATTATTCTTCCTACAACAACACTGGCCTTTCTCTTCTTAAATCAGTCAGTTACCACTAATAACAGGCCACAAGATAAATGATTGTCATTGTATGGCGTTTACTAAAAATGACATGGTCTCTTCTGTGTGATAACAGTTTGTGTGCTATAAAATTAAGTGGGTGGGGCGTGGGTCAATGAGGATGAATACTGTTCTGTGTAGTGTGGAGTGTTAGTCTTTCTTTCTCTTTCTCTTTCTTTCTCTCTCACTCAATTCAATTGAATTGAATTCAAAGTTCTTCATTAGAATGGGAAACAAATGTTTACATTTGATAATAAATAAAAACTCTCTCTTCTCTCTCTCTCCCTGTGTGTGGCTCACAGCCCCCGGGGCCAGTCATAAGTGAGTGGTGGTTGGTGGTTGCTCCGTCCCTGTGCATGTGACTGTGGAGCGGGCCGTGTGCTCTCAGCGCTCCACTATGAGCCAGCTCTGGAACAGCTGTGTCCAAGCTGGGACAGCCATGACAAACAGACCATTGTACCCAGTCATGTCATGTGTGTATGATGCAATGAGATCAAGTGGAGAGAGGCACACTCTAATCCACTAGCGCCCATCTACTAACTAGAATGTGAAGTGTGTTTAGCAGAGAGAACACTCAAAACGCTGTTATTATTAACTACTAATCTAATTACTGTTGGGAAACGTTTTTTATTTATTAAAATTAATCTTACATTATACAAAATACAAACAGGGGAGGAGGGAGTAATTTGCAAAGAAATGTACAAAAATTTTAAAAAATGGGTCCTCAGATCCTCAAAAGGTTTTACAGCTGCACCATTGAGAGCATCCTGACCAGTTGCATCACTGCCTGGTATGGCAACTGCTTGGCCTCTGACCGCAAGGCACAACAGAGGGTAGTGAGTACGGCACAGTGCATCACCGGGTCCAAGCTTCCTGCCATCCAGGACCTCTATACCAGGCGGTGTCAGAGGGTAGTGAGTACGGCCCAGTGCATCACCGGGTCCAAGCTTCCTGCCATCCAGGACCTCTATACCAGGCGGTGTCAGAGGGTAGTGAGTACGGCCCAGTGCATCACCGGGTCCAAGCTTCCTGCCATCCAGGACCTCTATACCAGGCGGTGTCAGAGGGTAGTGAGTACGGCCCAGTGCATCACCGGGTCCAAGCTTCCTGCCATCCAGGACCTCTATACCAGGCGGTGTCAGAGGGTAGTGAGTTAAGTGCATCACCGGGTCCAAGCTTCCTGCCATCCAGGACCTCTATACCAGGCGGTGTCAGAGGGTAGTGAGTACGGCCCAGTGCATCACCGGGTCCAAGCTTCCTGTCATCCAGGACCTCTATACCAGGCGGTGTCAGAGGGTAAGTAAAAAGCTTCCTGTCATCCAGGACCTCTATACCAGGCGGTGTCAGAGGAAGGCCCTAAAAATTGTGAAAGACTCCAGCCACCCTAGTCATAGATGGTTCTCTGTGGTACTGCACGGAAAGTGGTACCGGAGTGCCAAGTCTAGGTCCAAGAGGCTTCTAAACAGCTTCTACCCCCAAGCCATAAGACTCCTGAACAGCTAATCAAATGGCTACCCAGACTATTTGCATTGCCCCCCCTACACTGCTGCTACTCTCTGTTATTATCTATGCATAGCCACTTCAATAACTCTACCTACATGTACATAATTACCTCAATTACCTCGACACCGGTGCCGGCGCACATTGACACATTGACTCTGTACTGGTACCCCCTGTATATACGACAAGATTTTTAAGTATACAGTTTCCAGTCCAGACGGCTCAACCACATTTAAGGAATGAATCATCAGTTTTCAAAGCAGCAAAACTTTGGCCTAACTTCTTACGGATTAGAGACAAAGTATCTTTAAGTATGTCAGCATCTTTAAGTAAAATGCCTTCAGAAAGTATTCTCACCCCTTTACTTGTTCCACATCCTGTTGTGTTACAGCCTGAATTTAAAGATGATCAACTTGATATATTGTGTCACTGATCTACACACAATGCCCCATCATTTGAAATGATCAAAGTGGAATTTCTGAAATGTATAAAAAATGAAACGTTGAAATATCTTGAGTCAATAAGTATTCAACACCTTTGTTACGGCTCCTAAATAAGTTCAGGAGTAAAAAAATGTTTTTAGCAAATCACATAATAAGTTGCATGGACTCCTTCTGTGTTCAATAATAGTGGTTAACATAATTTTTTTATGACTACCCCATCTCTGAACCCGCACATACAATTATCTCTAAGGTCCCTCAATTTAGTAGTGAATTTCAAGCACAGATTCAACCACAAAGACCAGGAAGGTTTTTTAATGACTCACAAAGAAGGGCACCGATTGGTAGATGTGTAAAAATAAAAAATAAAAGCAGTCACTGAATATCCATTTGAGCATGGTGAAGTTGTGAATTACACTTTGGATGGTGTGTCAATACACCCAGTCATTATCAGGATACAGGCCTCCTTCCTAACTCAGTTGCCGGAGAGGAAGGAAATTGCTCAGAGATTTCACCATGAGGCCAATGGGGATTTTAAAACAGTTACAGAGTTTAATGGTTAAACATTGTATATATATTTTCAAGCATAAATCATATTATGGGTATGCTTGTCATCATCAATGACAAGAGATGGTTTTTTAATAAAAAGAAACAGAATACAGCTAAGTACAGGCAAAATCCTAGAGGAAAATCAGGTTCAGTTTTCTTTCCAACAGACAAAGGGAGAAGAATTCACCTTTCAGTAGGAAAAATAACCTAAAAAAACAAGGCCAAATCTACATTGGAGTTGCTTAGCAAGACGACATTGAATGTTCCCGAGTGGCCTAATTACAGTTTTTACTTAAATTGGATTGAATATCAATGACAAGACTTGGCTTCCTAGCAGTGATCAACAACCAACTTGAAAGAGTTTGAAGTATTTTAAAAAGAATAATGGGCAAATATTGTACAATCCAGGTATGCAAAGCTCTTATAGACTTAAAAGCCCAGAAAAACTCACAAATGTAATGGCTGCTAAAAGTGATTCTAACATGTATTGACTAAGTGTTTTGAATACTTACCTAATTAAGATAAACTCAGCAAAAAAATAAACGTCCCTTTTTCAGGACCCTGTCTTTCAAAGATAATTCGTAAATATCCAAATAACTTCACAGATCCTCATTGTAAAGGGTTTAAACACTGTTTCCCATGCTTGTTCAATGAACCATAAACAATTAATGAACATGCACCTTAAGACACTAACAGCTTACAGACGGTAGGCAATTAAGGTCACAGTTATGAAAACTTAGGACACTAAAGAGGCCTTTCTACTGACTCTGAAAAACACCAAAAGAAAGATGCCCAAGGTCCCTGCTCATCTGAGTGAACGTGCCTTAGGCATGCTGCAAGGAGGCATGAGGACTGCAGATGTGCCCAGTGCAATATAATTGCAATGTCCGTACTGTGAGACGCCTAAGACAGCACTACAGGGAGACAGGACGGACAGCTGATCATCCTCGCAGTGGCAGACCACGTGTAACAACACCTGCACAGGATCGGTACATCTGAACATCACACCTGCGGGACAGGTACAGGATGACAACAACTGTCCGAGTTACACCAGGAATGCACAATCCCTCCATCAGTGCTCAGACTGTCCGCAATAGGGTGAGAGAGACTGGACTGAGGGCTTGTAGGCCTGTTGTAAGTCAGGTTCTCACCAGACAACACCGTCAACAACGTCGCTGGACCAGACAGGACTGGCAAAAAGTGCTCTTCACTGACGAGTCGCAGTTTTGTCTCACCAGGGGTGATGGTCGGATTCGCGTTTATCGTCGAAGGAATGAGCGTTACACCGAGGCCTGTACTCTGGAGCGGGATCGATTTGGAGGTGGAGGGTCTGTCATGGTCTGGGGCGTTGTGTCATAGCATCATTGGACTGAGCTTGTTGTCATTGCAGGCAATCTCAACTCTGTGTGTTACAGGGAAGACGTCCTCCTCCCTCATGTGGTACCCTTCCTGCAGGCTCATCCTGACATGACCCTCCAGCATGACAATGCCCCCAGCCATACTGCTCATTCTGTGTGCGTGATTTCCTACAAGACAGGGATGTCAGTGTCCTGCCATGGCCAGTGAAGAGCCCAGATCTCAATCCCATTGAGCACGTCTGGGACCTGTTGGATCGGAGGGTGATGGCTAGGGCCATTCCCCCCAGAAATGTCCGGGAACTTGCAGGTGCCTTGGTGGAAAAGTGGGGTAACATCGCAGAGCAAGAACTGGCAAATCTGGTGCAGTCCATGAGGAGGAGATGCACTGCAGTACTTAATGCAGCTGGTGGCCACGCCAGATACTGACTGTTACTTTTGATTTTGACCCCACTTTTGTTCAGGGACACATTATTCCATTTCTGTTAGTCCCATGTCTGTGAAACTTGTTCAGTGTATGTCTCAGTTGTTGAATCTATGTTCATACAAATATTTACACATGTTAATTAAGTTTGCTGAAAATAAACGCAGTTGACAGTGAGAGGATGTTTAAATGTATGTTAGAATTTTCCTTCCACTTTGACATTAGAGTATTTTGTGTCGATCGTTGACCAACAATGACAATTAAATCAATTTTAATCCCACATTGTAACACAAAAAAAATGGAAAAAGTCGAGGGGTGTGAATACTGTCTGAAGCCTGAAGGCATTGTATGTCAGTATGATTCAGTATGTCATTATCTTTCATTATGTCAGTATCTTTCAGTATGTCAATATCTTTAAGCACGTCAGAGATGCTTTGCTCTACTTCTATTGCTATAACAACACTATTAATATCACTTATACAGCTATTCTACTAATCACAGTGTTCTATTAATATCCCTTATACAGCTATTCTACTAATCACA